>NC_091104.1:3753579-3798579 GCF_024713975.1 Paralichthys olivaceus
AAGAGCAGCACATTGGTGATGTGATCGAGTGGAATCTTTTTACTGCTCCAGACTTTTAACACAAACTATGATAAGATAAGATGATTTAAGATAAAATATAATGAGATCATTTAAGATAAGATAAAATGATTTGAGATTAAATTAAATTAAATGAGATTATTTAAGATAAAATAAGATCATTTAAGATAAGATCACATTAGTGTAAGTAAAAGAAGACACCAAGTAAAAGTAATAAATAATGAAAGGTACATTACAAACACAGAATAAATAGAAAACAGAAAATGAAATATACAATATAAGCAGAATCTATAAACTGTGAAACAGATTTCAAATCTGAAATTGATCAAATATCTGATTCCGTCAGTGCTGATGCTTTAATTGTTTGTGGTTTATTAAGTGTTTACTGATATTATACATTTTACTGTTTTATCAGTGCAGCTCAGAACAACACGACTTTATAAAAATAAAGTCTTCATGTTTTAGAATATTTTATATTTTGAGACATTTAGGTAAAAATGGTGCATTCAAGCACATTTGGACGTCTGAGACTTCAGGGTCAGCCGCAGACGTCTCATGTAAGTTTATAGGACTCATGACAGCAGCCTGTGACAACATGGAATCTATAAAATATAAAACTTAGAGCAACAAGAAATATCTGCTTTGCTCTGATATGAATTTAAACCTGGAATAAAATGAGTTGATGAAAATGAGGAAGTGTCCAAGTTAAAGAATTTATTTTAGTGCATCTGCAGAAGAGACATTTAAAAAAAAGGTTAAAAAATTTGTAGGTAATTAGATTCAAACGTTTTTATTGTGAGGGTTTTAATATCTGTTTTAATGACTCTGTAAATCAGAAGATTCAGTCTTCAGAAAAAAGTTCAATAAATGTTCAATAAATCTGTTTATGAAATATGAACAGACCCTCAGAATACAGACAGAAGTAAAAGCGTTAGGTGAATGGAAGCGGAGTGTGAGAGACAACAGACTTTGTAAGATTTGTTTTGTGATTAGATGCAAACAGACAAAGTGAAGTCAAATAAAAATCCAACTTTGTGTTCGGGACTTTTTCTTTTCACTGAACACAGAAAAACAAAACCACCACGAAATTTCCATTTTTATTTTCCTCCAGTGTCTCGTTGTTTAACGTGCGTCTTGTCGAGAATTAATGAACAAACACACGTGACCTAACAACTGCGTCTCTGCTTCCTGTGATTGGTCCAAAAGTCACGCCCCCCTCCCCCTCCAAAGCCCCTGTGATCGCTCAGTAGTTAAAGAGTCTTAATTGGTTTTAAGTTCCAACATGAAGGTGTAAATGTGGTTTTAAAGGAAGTCAATACCATATCCTGAATTATGGAACAGTTTAGTAAACAACACATGACATCAGCGTGCTCAGCAGGAGCTCGGTCCCGATGCAGGGTCACATGTTCAGGTTCAGGTGTGTCGTAAAAAACTAAACTCAGGTTCAGAGAAATCCCGTCCGAGCTGTAAACAAAGTGAAGCTCCCGTCTGCTCATCTGTCGAGTCGTGGATGGATCGCTCCGACTGTGGCGAACAAACCCTTGATGACTTCTGTATTATATACATCCTCTAATGTGGGATCAGCTTACAAGCAAATCTGTTTTCAATCTACCTTTCCATTTCCTCCCCTGGTCCCCTGACTAAAGTACATTATGGTGCCGGCGATGATGAGGGGATGGCTCCGCTCATCAGGGAGGAAAATGAAGGACGGATTGCGGAGGCTTTCCGCAGCGCGACACAAAGATCATTACATCGTGGAGAGAAACTTGAAAAGGTGCTTCGCTCTCTGCGTGTTTGAACACACACGTCGACTCATTTCCATTCAACGGCGACGCAGACTCTTTAAAACACATCCCCACCTCGAAGAATTCTAATAATACAAATACTTTTTAAATGGAACTTTCATTCGGTGTTTCAGCGAGCACTGATTGCATCCTGTGGGGGAAGTGTCACGTCTGTGAGAGCTGCAGGGTGTTTTCACCTGTGTGAACACAAGAGGCCCGACTGTCTGTGCTAAATCTTAATGAAAGTGTCGTGTCGAGGAAACATGCATCACTTTTACAACATCAACACTTTCACAGAAATGTTCTGCGTGTTTCAAACAGGAAGCAGAAACCTTCAGTCAACTTGTAAATGTTTTGCGTTCTTTCCAAAAGGTTTAAACCCACGACTCGACCACAACGAGGGATCAGATGTTGTCGAGGTGACTGATTTAAATTCTCTTGCAACAGGAAAATCCTGACCTCGGGCTCTTCGCCCGCCGCCTTCGCCGTGTTCTCGTTGCGAAGGGCTGCGACCCCAGAGCTCCTGTCGAGTCACACGCAGACATGTACTTCCAGGCTGTTAATTAAAACACACAAAGTACTTAAAAGAATCGTTGGAATTAAAGAGTCTGATGATATCCAGTTTGTCCTTGATGATGTCACGAGGGCGGACATTTGTTTGGTTGGTGTCGAGGCCCACCGCCGCACCCCTCTGCCCCCCCTCCCCCACCCCCGCTGAGCGGAAGAGACTGGTTCAAGCTGTGGACGGTGAAAGTTTTGACATTTAAAGCCTTTAACTAATCTGTCCGTCTGCGTTTTATCCCTTTTTCTCTGACTTCGCAGTGAGCGGGGAGATAATTTGAGAGCTCTGTCTGTCTGATGTACGGTAATCACATGTGATCTTTTCAACAGGGAGCCGGCCGTCTCGTTAATTTGACCGTCGGTGCGCGGCCGGACCCCCCCCACCCTCTGCCCGTCCCCCAATCAGGCTTCTGCCTGAAGAGTAATTGCGGAGCCACCATGCTTCGATGCGCTCGACCTTTACGACCTTAAAAGCCATTTCCATTTTTCTGACCACAAAAAAGAACATATCTTGTTAATTGCAAGAAGGCAAATATTCTCTCTCCCTTGCCCCCCCCGCCCCTCCTCCCTCCGTATTTGATTTCCCTTTGAAGGCAAAACGCTGAAAAGCATTTCCATTTTCATTCATCAACGCTTATCAGTCATCTGAAGGCCCCTTCAGCCACAATCAACATCACAGCTCCGACCGAGGGGGACGCAACAATGAGAAACTATCAACAATCGCAAGAAGCAATTTGCTCTAATGTGGAGTGTGTTCTGCTATTTCTTTAATCCGGTGACAGCTCTCCTCTGAAAGACAGAAGGAGGTGTCACAGTGCAGCTTCACCGCACAGTTAAACACACAGAGCGCAGCGCTGATTCACACAAACACTGTCCGAGGACCGTTGAGCCAGGCACTTCATCAACTGTTCCCACAGTCGGGGGTAAACCAGTGAAAAATGAATTTTAAAAATCATAAACTATCTGTGCACACAGAGTTTCAACAAGAGCACCTTTACACACACGGCCTCCTCTGGATCGCCCCCTGGTGTCTGGCTGCAGTATAGGTCATAACCCTGACCTCCTCCATGTTAGCGGATGGGACATGGGACAGACTACACAGTCAAAGTGCTTCCCTTGCCGGTAGTGGTGTATCCCAGACGTCCCTATTCACACTTTCCAGCTCCTCTTGTAGAGGCGTTCCCAGATGCCTGATGGGAAATGTCGTCTTCCGGGTCTCCTCCCTGTTCATCCATCTTTATTGAGTCTGTGCTGCAGACCCAGAGGTTGCTCTGTAGACAAGTGTGAAGGACTTGGTTGTGGTGCAGCTGTGGATTGTCAGTGGAGGTCAAAGAGCTGAAGAGTGACTTTCTGAACACGAGTAAGAGTTTCACTGTGCGTGAAGGGGGGGGGGGGGAGGGGGGGGGCTGCAAGGGCATCACAGGAGCAGCTGCAGTGAGTCAGGTGAGGTCGGAGTTTTCTAATGTTCGATGTTCGATGTGGCGGAGACGGAGACGACGTCTTGAGCTGCCTTCAGACTCTGTGTGAGAGAACTTGAATGTCCAACATTAATTCTCATTCTCCTGCAGCCTCAAGTAAAACATGTGGAACCTTCTGAGTGAGCGAGTGGGCGTGTCTCTGAGGTTTCTAACACGTGACGGACGTGAAACTGAAGAACACAAATGTCTCAGTATGAAGAAGAGGAGCCGTACACGTAGAGGACGAAGACGTCCACTTGGAAAGACGAGGGGGTTCCAGATGTTTTGGTGATGAGGGCCGACGCCGTGTGGACGAGCTGTAAACAACAACACTGATCTTTACACAGCAGAGTTTAGACGTCATGTCCCGCCTCCTGCTGCTCTACAGGCTCCACCCCTCGCCTGAACGTCCCCCACATGTTCCTGTTGTTGTGGACGAGTCGGACGATCTGCTGCTTCACAGGACGAACATTGTTTGATCCCACAACCACCAGCCTGATCCCCAGAGGATGAACCCTTTCAGTGACCCTGTGACCTTTTCTGCAGCACGTGAAGCAAACGATCTCTGTGTCGTTTGCTCTCCAGCACTTTCACACTGTGGCTGTAATGAACAGTGCGGCCTGTAGGGGCCACTAGCGGGGCATCATTTGTACAGTAATCTACTGTATGAATGTTGAGGGCTGATTTCTTAACAAGTCACTTTTGGGCCCAGTAAGAATATTTACCACGAGCTGCTGTGACATCATTGATGTGAGAAGAGCAGCAGCAGCGTCAGAGCCGGTTGTTATCGAGGACACTCTGAGCAATCAGGGACAAATTGATTTTTGGTGTTTGGGGACAGATGCACACGGACCTTTGCGTTCAGGTAAACACCAAATCATGGCTACTCCTCCGCCCGTCCCCCTCATCATCCGTCCATCTTCTCCGTGTCATTAGCAGCATTTTCCTGTTTCACAAACCGACCTTCTGCTGATGAAGTAAACATTACTTAACGATCAGTAATAGTAAGTGTGTGTTTATCATCGTTTCCAATCACCGTCCTCAGCTCTCAGTTGTACTTCAGAGTTCACTCTGCGCTGCGGGCTGAAGACACGCCGCTGCAGCAGAACACGGGTCGAAGTCAGAGCAAAACAAGACGTCTCTGGACGATGAGAGGAAACATTCAAAGTGTATTTCTCGTGATTGGGGCCTTGACACATCGGTGCTGAAATATTTCAGGACGCCAGTTTTGATTTTACGTGTGTTTACTGCGACTGATGTTTGTGTCCACAACTTAAAAATAACACCCGTCTGTCAAATGCAGATAAAAGACACTTGGCGGGAGAAGTCCAGGACACTGACCGAAGCAGTTCAGTTGTAACAGTCGAGACGACGCTGACGTGTGTAAACTCAAATCTGACGAAATGTAAGATCTGCTTCACAAACACACACAGAGGAGAACGTTTTATTTCTGTTCGTGGTGAAAATGGTGAAACAAGCGAAGCAACTCAGCGTCGTGTCCGTTAATCAAACTGCAGCAAATCACACTCACAGACATCAGACTTCAGTTTGTCCGTCTGCCTCATCCCTGTGAACACAATCTCTCAGAAACACTTGGAGGGAATTCCTTCAACTTTGTTCTAAATGTTCACGTGGACTCGTGGATGAACTGATTGGAAGTTGACGGTCGAAGGTCACGGAGATCTAACGAATCACCTCTTCGTTCTTTCGAATGCAGCAGCTCAGAAACACCTGGAACTTTCACTTGGACCGAGACAGAAGGTTAAAGTCACTGTGATGTCACGAAACACTTTGTGACCTTGTGAACGTTTTATCTTAAAATCACCTCGAGAACATTTTAATGTCAATGTGCCTACTTTCCTTATTGCTACCAGCACGAGGAGAAGAGCATGATGAGAAGTTTGTTCTCATCTGTGCTCATGAAGGAAGATGTGATTAGAACAGCAACAAACAAAAAACAACAACGCACATTCGTCCAGATTTCGTTTTTCCAATAAATTAAGTTTATTTGTCAACAGTTGGTTTTACATTGTATTCAGCAGGATCCATGCAGTCAAGCTCTTTATGGCCAATACTAATAATAAAGATATTTCACATCACGGACCACAAACATGAGTAAACACAAACACCAAGCATTCCTCCCCCTGCACTTCACACCTTTACATATTTACACAAGTTCTACATCAACCTCGCATTAAACTGTTTGTTGCTCATTTGTAATATGTTGTTGCATGTTCTCATCACCTAAGCAGTGGTTTTAATTCACTAAAGAAAAGGTAGAAGTAGTAACAGTAGAGCAAGGCACACAATTATAGTTTAAAGATTTCAAACCCTATTTTGTCCTCCCCCCCAACACACACACACAAACAGACACACACACACATACAGACACATACACACAGACACACACCCGTCTCAACACCAATCCCGAACCCCCAGCGTTAACGGCTAATCATCGTCTCAGGAGAATAAAAAAAGAAATCAACACATGTTACAGTCGTGTTGTACATACAGCATTAACTACACACGTCCTCGTCAACAGTCATCACACCTTAACGCCTACACAACAACACCACACCAGCGTTCGCCAACTTTGGTTGTGTTGCATAGACAAGAATGCCGTTTTGATTTGATCTTTCTTTTTTGTTTTTGGCCACTTGGTTCCACCCTCGGTTTGGGAAAGGTCGAGCTACCGTAGCGAATATTTCAGGTTTATCCAACAATCCGTCACCTCGAGGTCAAACGGGACGACCACGCCCTTCTGCCCATGACAGAGTTCACTGGGGATCGACCAATCCCTGCCTCTCGAGAAAGGTAACAATCACGTGAAAGCTGAAAAATCTCAAACGTCCCACCGAGAGTTTGAGCAAAGCTGTGACCCCGACTATTTCTTCGATCTTCAGTCGTTCTCGGGGGAATCAGCTGTTCAGACAAAACCAGGCAGTGCTGCTCGACGAGAGACGAACAGGACGGATTCTGTTTTGTTGACTTCAACACCTGACAAGACAAAACTATCGGGAGTTTGATCATGTAAAGATTTTTCCACGTTGTTGAACGTCAACGCTGGAAGTAAGGGGCTGCAGCACCCCCTCATGGCAAGGGACTGAAAACGCAAAGACAATTTCTTTTACGAAACAAATCAATCAAATGAAAAATGAATTTCATCGTCCAGGTTAACATTTTGAAGAGCCTCTGATTTTTTATTTTCAGAATATTTTCTGTGCATCTGATGCATAAAGTCAAGTTTGCTGCCTCTTGTGGAGTAAAATGATCAAATTATTATAAATAAACTGCGTTTGATTTGTTGGCATTATAAAAAACTTTCTCTTTGCATTTCCAACTCTGACCTCCAGCGTTCCTGCCTCCAAATAAAGATCGAGAACCATGACGTCGTCCAATCCTCAACTCGTGTTTCACTCACAATAAAATATTTCTTATCGGAAGCTTCGTATCTTGTATCGTATTAAAAGCTTTTATTCACAGGGAATAATCGTCTGCTGTGTTTTGTTTCGGTGACGATGCTTCTGTTTAATCCTTTAAATAAAATCAGCTCGAGCGGGTTTAGTGAGATTCCATCAGTCTGGAGAGGCTCCGCTGTGCGATGCAGTTTATCCACTGAGTCATGTGACGTGTGCTGTATAACTGTCAGTCACATTAATATGAACACTGACGTCAGCTGCAGCTAAAGACGGAGAACATGCTACCTGTGCTACAACACTGCAGTTTAACAGTGTGCTAAGAAGACGACAGGTTGTTTCCAACAAACGGTGAGTTTACAGTTGAAGTTCATGCAAAGTGGCCGAAGGTGTGTGCGTGTGCGTGTGCGTGTGCGTGTGTGTCCCAGCGAAGGCAGAACTGAGGTAGCTCCAGAAAATAATCAGACGAACCAGAACCAGACAAACTCAGCCTCGGGAAAACAACAGAACGTTTCCAGAATGAGAAAATACAGACGGTCTATGAGAGCGTGAAGCAGCAGCCGACTCACATCCACCTCCTCCTCCACGCACTGAGGGATTAGATTAGAGCTGGTGCACACTGAAGGACACACGGGAACCAATTCAGACCTGATGCGCCCCTGACGACTGTCGGGTGGGGGTGGGGGGGGGGGGGTCGTTTCCAGATTAGAGACCAATCAGAGCCGATCGTCTGCCCACATGATCCTGAAATGGGAGGAGTTTACAAAATAACCTCAGTGCTACAGATTGTGTCGGATCTCGATTCGTAAATATTGTTTTGATCGTGATCTCCGATGGACGACGGAGCAAAAACCCTCGACAGCCAATGAGAGCGAGCCGACCGGGAAGTGTCACCATCCAGATGTGGCGTTTTTGTTTGGCGTCGATCCTCCTCCGTGTTTGTTTTTCTTCTGAGGTCACGTCATGGAGAGCTTGTGGTCGGACGCTCTGGCCAAATCGTCCAGTTGGTGAATTCTGACAATTGTAATTGATTAAATCCGTCGTCATGTGTGAAATCGTTTGAATCGGTTTGGTGTTGGAGTTCCTCTCGTGTGCACCGGGCCTGAGCAGATGAGGCTGACTCTGTGTGTTTTTATATTCAGCCCAGATTCATGTAACCAAAAAAACACAAGTCGATATCCGACCTGTGACCTCAGAGACTCTCCAGCGGACTGTGAGCTCAGTTCACTGCTTTGTCTAACAATCAGATAATCACATTTAAATGGTTGGATATAAGTTTACTACATGATTTGTTTCCTAACTCTTCCAGTGATGAGGCCGGGACAGTAAATATCAGAAACCTCCGTCCGTCCCTGGAAACGTCGAGTGTGAACTCGACCTGAGCTCAGAGTGAAGGTCACCCTGAGTTCTCAGTCCGCTCTGTGGAGATCAGCTCAGAGGAGGCAGCCGGAGGGTCGGAGCCCAGGAGAGAGCTCAGCTCAGCGGGGGAGGAGACGCAGGGAGCGCCCCCTACAGCTGGATTCTGGAGGTTCCAGCTCCCAACACAGGTAGTCGCTGGGTGGACAGAGACAGAAACAGCTTGTTAGACCCATGATGACAAAATATTTGAAGCACTGGCAACATGATCAAGACCTCCACATCCTCACCAGAGCAAGTGTGGATTCATCCGCCGCTGAAAATAGTCCCCAAATAACTCACAACATTTCCTCCCTCCTGTTTGAGACCAACTCATGTTTTACACATTTTAAAATCTGAATAAACATATTTGCTCTTAGTCACTGATCCTTCATTTAACAACAAGCAGAGAAAGTGAAACTATTAAATTAAAAATAATAAATATAGAAACACACAGGAACCTGTTGAATCAATGAAAATAAAACACATTAAAAACAATGACGTGTGAAAACTGATTTTATTTTTTGAAACTGTGATTTACTCTTTTATTTTACTGTTAAAGTTTGTGGAATTCATTTTCTTCTCCTGTGATTTTATTATATTTTGTAAAACAACTGTTTTCATGTTAATATATTCACACTTTTATTCATCAGGTTTCATTCATCAAATTAAATATTCAGATACGGCTTCATCTGTCGTCTCCTTTTCTTTTCTCTTTTACTCGAAAGACAGTTTCTTCCTCTGTGTCGTTTTCTGTTCGACTTTACGATGAAACACACACTCACACACACACACACACACACACACACACACACACACACACTCTCTCTCTCTCTCCTGTGTGTTTTGCTGCAGACCTTCTGCTGTCTGGGTCACGGAGCACATCATGAGCCGCATTTACGATTGCTTTAATTGCACCTGTGTCTCTGTGTATGTGTGTGTGTGTGTGTGTGTGTGTGTGTGTGTGTGTGTGTGTGTGTGTGTGTGTGTGTGTGTGTGTGTGTGCGAGTGAGTGTGTGTGAACAGGTGGGCTAGACTGGGGCACGCCATGGGGGTCAGGACCAGCTGTACACATCACTGATATGATGTGTGTGCAGTGTGTGTGTGTGTGTGTGTCCTTTGTCATGGGTGTACATGCGTTGTGTGTGTACACTGAGCTTGATTTTGCACTTTGATGTGTGTCTCTCTGCGTGTGAGTGTGTATGCAGGTTTGTCCTCTGGTGTGTGTGTGAACAACATGTCTGTCTAACCTGCAGCTGTTGGGCTGTCAGAGCTTCTACCTGGACTTTTATGCCCTGCCCTCAGGGATGTGTCTCTGTGTGTGTGTGTCTGTGTGTGTGTCTGTGTGTGTGTGTGTGTGTGTCTGTGTGTGTGTGTCTGTGTGTGTGTGTCTGGGTATGTGTGTGTGTCTGTGTGTGTGTGTGTGTGTGTGTGTGTATTAGTTTGTGCGTATTTGGAGTATGGGGGCGATAGGTTGTGCTTAGCCCTGGAGGCGCCCACAGGGCGGTCACATCACACACGCAAACAGACACACACAGACACACAGACACACATACACACACACACACACACACACACAGACACACACTGATTGTGTCAGTGATGATCTTTGTTCTGCAGTTTCCTGGTTTTATCTTTTTATATTGAAATATAATTCGTCTGCTCGTCTGATCAAACATCGTGTCTGTTTTTAAATGACACAATAATTCACGTGGACGAGATGATTCCAGGATCATTTATAAAAGAACAGAAACAAGTAACGATGGTTTCACTTACTCTAACTGGCCCCGCCCTCGAGGCGGGGCATCTCACTGAGGCCTGGCTCCGCCCCTGTGCCGCTCTGGCGGTGTGACTGACAGTCGACTGAGCGCTCACCTGCGGGCGAGAGACAGAGAAACGCAGTGAGAGAGCAGGTTCGGACAGAAATGGAGAGATGCAGCGAAAATCAGAAGAAAGAGACGAATGAAAAGAACGAGGGTGAAAGAAAAGAGGAGGTTGATCCCTCCTTCAACAGAGAACAAGAAAACAAGATCCCACTTTATTCCCTTTGTTCTAACGGCGAGTAAGAGAGAGGAAGAGGGGGGGAGAGAGAGGGAGAGAGAGGGAGGAATAAATCAAAACATTATCGGCCTGAAACATTGTTTGTCTTGTTTTCTAATCGTCTTGTTCTTTCTCTCTCTTTCTCTCTCTCTCTCTCTTTCTTTGTTTCTGTCTTTGAGCCCAAACTGATGAAAAGTTGTAAATTAAAACAACAAGCATCAGGCTGAAAAAACAACTCACACTCTTTTAATTGGTTCACGACTAATCACTTTGTAAAGACTTATGTAGCTGTTACCCCCCACCCCCACCCCATACATCCACCAACGTGACACACACACACACACACACACGTGTAGTCTACATGTACACACACAGACACACACTGCAGCTCGGATGCAAACATGAACCCGTCTGACTTTTCTTCTTCACGTCTTTTAGAAATTAAATACATTCTCAAAAACATCCAAAACATTTTCCAAACATGTGGAATTTATACAAAATATAAAACCTCATAAACTAAAAACTTAAAAAAAAAGAAAGATGAATCTTTAAGATATTAGAATATTATATATTTTTTGGGGGAAAAAAAACAATAAAATCTTAAAATTACAATAACAAAATTCTAATTAAATTCAGGTCAAGTCAATATATTAATTTTAAAACCACACAAACAAAGAAAACCTTTATTCCAACTTTTATTCTCGACCTTGTGGAAACCACTGCTCTCACTGTCTCAGTGGATAATTCATAATAAACTATGACACTAATTGATTTTAACACATTAGTTAACATGATTAACTGTTGCTTCTTATATTTGGCAGCACTTGAGAATGTCATGTCAATAAAACGTATTAAAAATGGAATAGTTTGGAAACCAGAATGAGTGTGCGATAGTTTAATTTGTGAGAAAGTTACGTTAACGTGCGCTGAGTGAAAAACAACAGCAGGCGGCTCAGATCGGAAACGACCTCTTGAGCTGAGCCGTGTTTCCTCCTCCACAGAGTTCGATAGATAAACAGAGGCGGCGCAAAAAACAGAAGAAGAAGCCAAATCTAATTTACATGAGGAAATAGAAAAAGTTAAAAAAGAGCACAAACACGCGAATTCAGCGATGAAGTGAATTGAACGATCACTGCAGGAAGGGAAAGCTCTTAGCTGATGAATCCTAATAAAATCTGACTGATAGTAATTATGCTGATGTTGTTCTGTGGACCTTAACCTTTTAACTGAAAAACTGAGAAGTCTGCAAATCCTCCCATCCATTAACACCTGAGGGAGGAGGAGAGATGGGGGGAGGGAGGGGAGGGGGGACGAAGAGAAGAGGCAAAACACAGAGAGATGTGAAGAGAGAGGAAAAGGAAGCGTAGAGGGAAATGAAGAGAGGAAGGAGATGTACAGATGAGGAGGAGAAACAGGTTGTTGAGAAATGAAAAGATGTGGAAGTGCGAGAAAAAAGAGGAGAAGAGAAGAAGATGAGAGTCTGGTTGAGAAATGGAGACGAGAAGAAGGAGGGATGAGGCAGAGGAGAGGAGAAAAGGAGCGTGTAGTGAGAGAGGAAAGATACGGAGGAAGGGAGGCTTAGAGAAACATGAGGAAGGGATGAGATGTGAGGAGAAAAAGAGGAGGAGTCGAGGAAGTTATTGAGAAGAGAGGAGAAAGAGGAGATGATTGAAGACGAGAGAGTAGAAAGGGAGAAGAAGAGGAGATGATGGGTGTGAAATGGAGAGAGGAAGGAGAGAGGGATGAGGTGGAGGAGAAGATGAAGGGAGGGGAGGGGGGAGGCTACACATATCAGCTCCTCTCACGTCCGTGCGGCCTCGGGAATGGAAATGAGAGAAAGCCACACGGCCTCATTACATTCATGCCCACTGAGGGGCTCGGCCCGGTCTAATACCTGGAGTGTGGAGATGAAGTGCAGTATAATGTCCTGAGATAAAGGATCAGGATAACACGTGGAACACTAACCTGCTTCGCCGCCACTGTCCTCGCTTCCTGCTGTGAGCCGCTCCGCCCTCTCGTCGTCTTCTCCTCCCGCTTCACCCGCCGAGCGTCTCCTCGCCTCCCCCCCTCCTCCCCCCTATCTGCCTCTCTCATCGGCGAGCAGTTAATTTTGGGATTAATACGCGTGGCGGCTGGCTCTTTTGAGGGATTTGTAGCGGAGCCGCAGACACTTATCTTGGTCATTACGGTGCCCATATTGGATTCAAGCGTTTTAGTATCTGCCAAACATTCGGCTGCGGAGGAGTCTATCGGGCCGACACGTGCCCAGGGATTAAGATAAGGAGGCCCCTCATTACGACTCCTCTCCTCCTGCGGCGCACTGACACTCGCAGTGGCCGCGACTTCTCTTCCAGCGACATCACAGAGGAGGTGCGAGTCCTCACCTCGCCTCTCTTTCGCGGCACCAGAGGACACGGCAGGGAGAGAGGGAGGGCTGTCGTCTTTCGGTTGGCGGCCGGGCCCCTGGAGGGAGGCGGGGATGGCGGTTGAGGGCGAGGAGGTGGAGAAGGAGCTGTAACGAGGCTCCAGGAGAAGGAAGGAGCGCTGCGTCTCCTCTGTCTGGTTCCTGTCCAGCACAGACTCCTCTGAGGGACACAAGTGGCTCAGAACATCCCCTGGTTTGGAGTGAGGCTCCTCTGGAGTCAAATATGGACAACTCTCAACTCCTGGACTGCTCCTCATCGAGTTCTCCTTCAGTCGCAGCGTCCGTGGTTTCCTGGTGAGCACCATACTGTAGCAGAGCGGCGGGCCCAGGTAGACCTCCTCTGTGCAGGCTGCGAACAGCGTCTCCTCATCCCTGATGTCGGGGCTGGGGGGCAGGGATTGCGACGGGCTGGTCGGGTCGGTGCCGTCAGCATCTCTGTCTGCCGACCTCAAGTCCAGAGCGCGGAGGTCGTTCTTGGAGTCGAGGCTCGGGGAGGAGCGATGCCGCCTGGTGCTGGTGTACAGCTCCGGGCTCGGGCTGCGGAGGCCCTGTGTGGGTGTGGTGTACGACGGGATGCTGTACGGCGCTGGGGTGGAGCTCTTGTCCTCGGAGCACTGGCTGACCTCGCCGCAGTCGCTGTCGTGGGAGGAGAGCGACAGGTAGGAGTAGAAGTCTCCCTTACGGAGGTGGAGAGGCCGGTGGGAGTGTTCGAGCACCTGAGGGGGGGAGGGAAGTTTACATTTTTAAAATGTAGATGATGAGTTCACTGTTAACGAAACATATAAATCAATCATTAGAATTATTTTGTGTGCGTCTTCTCTCTTTTTCTGTACAGATGTAAATGTATTATTTATATAGATTCGTGTAATATACTTATTTATCTACTTCACATTATTACCAACCACACATCCTTTAGTTGCATATTCATATTTCACAGGAGGAGCAGAGTTTTCTGCCTGACTTCTTTTTCTTTTCAGAAATAAAGTGAAGACTGGAAACTGATAAGCTTTGAGATTCCCTCTCTTGCAATAGATACTGAAGAAATTAGTCATTACATCCTAACAGTTATGATCCGTGATGCGATTTATTGAATTACTTCAACTCAGTGAACAAATTGACTGAGATAACTTTTGCTACTTTTGCATGAATTTTTCCCCAAAATGAAAACAACACAATAGACGAGGTCAAACGAGGCTTTAAATCCGAATCTGTGAAAATCTCTCAATCATTCACTTTATTATCTGTTGCTTTAATCTCTGTTTGATGAGGTTTTTACATTCATCAGAAATCAGTTTGCGTGCGATTTCTTTGTATCTGACTGTTTTTCAGTTCTGTACCTTGTCTCTGATCTGTGTCAGCGACGCAGGGCCGTGGTCCGGACTCGACCCGCCGACCTCCACCTGGTTCAGTTCCTCAGGCTGATTCTCTTTGCTCCTCAGCGCCAGTGAGGTCATGTCAATAATCTCCATCACGAAGTCGTGCACGTTCTCCGTCTTGCCCTCGTCCACGCCGCACGGACGGGGGGAGGAGGAAGGGAGGTGGTCGTGGCAGGACGCGTGACAACCGCGGCGTTTTTTGGGAGGCAAGGACGATTCTTTGTCTCTGACCTCCCTCCTCGTCTCCTCCGTCACAAACGATGAGAATTTGAACTTTTCCTGAATGGTGATGGCCTTTCTTCCGCCAGCCGCCGGCCTGCTGTTGTGCAAGGCATCGTGGGATCTGCAGTCCTCAACGGGCGAGAGGGACAGAGGCGAGGGGAGGGAGGAGCTGTGGCAGGGCAGCTCTCCCTGCAGCTGTCCCACCAAGGAGGAGGCCCGTCTGAATGGGAGGAGTTCACAGGTCGGAGATGAAGAAAGCTGTTTCGTTGAGTTTGATTCCGTTTTCACGATCAAGTCGCCGACGTCCCGAACCGCCTCTCCTGTCTGAGCAAACACGTACGATTCCCTCACTGACTCTCCTTTCTTTGTGAACACACTCGACTCCTCTCTGAGGAGCTCATCATCTTCATCTTTCCCCTTCAAACAGCTCTGATCCACATTTCCGTTCTCCACGTCGTCTACAAACTGGCTGATGTAGCTTCTTGTTGCATTCCTCCTGTTCTCCTCCTCTTCCTCCTGCTCCTTTTTCTCTCTTTTTGTTTTGTCGTTGCCACTGTTTGTGCTCGTCTCTATTAATTTAGCAGCTGAGCGGTTTAGGAAACCTTGCTGCTCCTTGTTGTGAGAGGAGGTGGTGAAGGAGGAGGACGGGTGGGTTCCACACTGCAGCTCATCCCTGAGACCTGCCTCAGTTTTAGAGGAGTTGCGAGGAGATCGGATCCAACTCTGCAGCTCGCTCCTCATGTACTCCAGTCCCAACACGTAAGAGCCCTCCATCTCCTCTTCATCATCATCGTCGTTACCAGATGAGGCACAGCTCAACCTCTCCTCCTCTTCGTCCTCTCCTTCCCGTACGCCAAGCTCCTCCTCAGTGAGCGTTAGCGTGGAGGAAGACAGGAGGTCACTGTCATCCTCGTCTTCGTCCGTGCACGCCGATGTACAAGACACATTTACCACCATGCTCAAGCTCGCCGCATCGGCTTCATCCATCGCTTGTCCTCCTCGGCTGTTACCGTGACAACGTTTCCTGTAAGAGCCTGAGTTAGCATTTGCCGCCATGTTGGGATCCAGGAAGTGGTGGCGCTGATTTCTGAGCAAGGCAAAATCTTCAGACCCTACAGATGAGTCCTCAGTGCTGCTCAGCTCCGTTAGCGATGCTGTGGCCGAACTTTCGTTGATCAGGGATGGCGGTCCTTTCCGTGAAGAACTTGACGTTCCATAGAGGGGTGTGGGTCGACCACCAAAAGAAGGAGAGGCAGGGAGTCGGCTCCGCGGCGGGGAGCTGCTCCGAAGCGTCATGTCAGAAACACTACGGGTCATTTTTGCCGTCAGAGGACTCTGGATGTTCTCCAGGCGTTTCAGGAGATCAAGGGTTCTACGACTCAGCTCCCCAGAGGATGGTTCTCCCTGCACATCACTCTTCATTTCCTCTGCTGGTTCTCCTCCCTCCCCCTCTCTGCTCGGCCCCAGATCCAGCTCCACGAGGCTGGCCAGGCTGCCTCCGTTCTCCCCTTCAGTGCTGCGACACGGCGCCAGGCAGCTCTCCAGAGAGGCGCTACGATGCAACGGGTCTTTGGAGGGAAACAACTCCACGCCCAGCGCCAGCAGGGACTCCAGGGAGGAGCCCTGAGATAAGACCGGACTCGACGCTCGGCGGCTCCGAGCAGGAGTCGACTCCAAACTGTTCAACTGGTCGACTTTGATCCCTGTGATGTGACCGCGAGACACAAAAGGCTTTGAGGAGTCCACACCGAGTCCTCCTGCCTCAAAGTCGGAGTCTGAGTCTGTCGGCGTCAGGATCCCACGCCTGTTGATCAGGACCTCAACCGCCTCTCCTCCTCCCCTCCTGTTCTTCCTCCTCTTCTCCTCCTCTCTGTTTCTTCTACTTTCACCTCTGTTTTCCTCCCTCCTCCATCCTTTGTCTTTCTTGTTGTCCTCTGTCTTGTTTCTTTGGTTGTACTTGGTGACGTCTTTGCACAGAGTCACATCAGTTTCGTCCTTCCTCTGCTCATCTTCCTCCACTTCCTTCTCCTCCTCCTCCTCTTCCTGGATTTCAGAGTTTGTTGCTGTCTCTGTTTCTCCCGTATCACTAACAATCCCGCTCTCGCACTCTGACCGACGACTGTTTGCCGACTGCCCACTTCCCCTTCCACCTTCCCTCTCACTCTCTCCATCCAGGTATCCACTGATCTTATCTCCCCCTCGGCTGTTTGACATCAAACCTCCCAGGAGGTCCGGGAGGGATTCGATCGAGGAGAAAGAGGAGTCTTTGCTCAGGCTCTTCAGCAGGAGTTGCTGCTTTTGTTTTCCTTTGAGAGATGAAGAATTGAGAGGAAACTGTGGTTGTCTGTAAAGCTCGACGTTATGGAGGTTGTAGACCTGGTAGATGTTATTGTTGTTTGGGGGGACAGTTTGGGACGTCCCACTCTGACTGGTTTGGACTCCACTTTGAATCCTGTCAGGTTGTTTCTCATTGGACAACTCAATGTCCAAAGGCAGATCTGGTTCTGTGGTGAGGTTGTGCATTAGGTCGGGTTCTGGTTCTTCTTGTGGTTCTGCTTCTGTGATTGTCATATCGGTTTCATCCCATTCCCAGGAGTCCTCGGGCACAGGGGCCACTGGACCAACCGGTACTGGGCTGATCTGGCGGAGGTCGACTAGACCCGGTTCAAGAAAGTTCCCGGGAACCTGAAGACAGGAAAGAAAAGAGAGAACGAAAGAAAACATTTAAAATAGTTCAGCAAGAATAAAACTTTCCTCAAAGAGAGTGTATCCAGAACAAACTTAAAAAGGAAGAAACTGAACCACAATGAAAACGAATATTTCTGAATTCAGCGGATTTGTCATGTTTGTATTATCCATCAAATTGATGCCCCACTCCTGTACTGCAGCCAGTCACCAGGGGGCGATCTAGACCCTTAGGCGCCACTTCTGGGTCACGTCTTCATTTAGAGTCTATGATTGTAACTTTATTTTAACAGTATATTAATCTCATCTTGATGATGGAAGAATAACACAATCATAATAATCATAATCTTAATTTTAATAGTTTTTTTTCACAAAGCCTAATTTAAGAGCTGCTCATATTATCGTCTGCAGCGTAAAACCCCGAGGATCCCATTCACAAGTGCTGTTGTTTATCTACATTATCATTTAAAGTGAATGAAACGTTTTATGTTTCTAAAAACTGATGGACAACATGTGTTTTGTTTTTTTTTGTCCTGCTTTGACATCAAACTCTTTTAAAAGACGCTGCCGTCCTTTCTGTCCCGGCTCGGTTTGAAAGACGCACCCCGACACCCGACTCTGACAGAACACGTCCTGTGATCATTTAAAAAAAGAAAAGAAGGAGTAAAATCATCCCACCCCAAAGCAATTGCTCATAAATCTCAACACAAATTATTCCGCTCTGGAACAAAGCGATGAATTATTCAGAAACGACTTCTGAGAGAAAGAGCACGGAGCTGAAAACCCCAAAGTAAATACGTAATCAAAATCCTTCAGAAAGCTCGGCTGTCTAAAAATATGCTTAGACACAGGAATTCTTCCTTCCACAGACATAATTATACAAATTGCTCCGCGTCTCATTAACAAGAGAGGGGGGTAATTCGTATTAGCCATTCATAGCCTATTAATCTAATAAACTAGTTGGCTCTGTGTGTGTGAGTGTGAGTGTGAGTGTGCGGATGTGGGTCTGTGTAATGAATTTCTATTAGATTTGTGTTTATTCCCCCTGTGCTGATAAGGGAGAAGGGGGTAATGACTGAACTGGGTTTTGCTTCTGCAGATGCGTTCAGAAACACATCCAGCGCCGAGGACAGAGAATATCAATCAGCCTAATCCAATCAAACCGGGGATCTGATGACCCGCGGAAACCTTGGATGTAATCTAGATCTGTAATGTGTCGCATTTCTATGATTTCGTGACAGTTTGAGCTGTGAGTATTTCTATGAGGGAGGGGGGGGGGGAGGGGTGACTCCTGGTGTCCGGCGGCCAGAGTTTCTTCAAACACACATTTTTAATTTGAAATCCGACAAATAACTCTCAAGTGTTGCTGGGAACCTGCCAGAGAGGAAGAGCTGGCACCGGGGGAACAGCGGTGAGTGTTCCGCTGTAAACTGATGCTGAGGTTCTGTCAGGATCCAGGGATTTGTTCTTCACCTGCACAGATGTCCATTTGTCAGGAGATTACATCAGAGAGCTTTTTATCTGACATTAAAAAATGAAATATTTAAAGGAGACGTATGGAGACGTGGTTCATTTCCTCTTGTGCGTTAATCAGGTTTTAGTTTTTAATGTTTCACCTCCGTGCTGATATCTGATCAAGGGGCGGGTCCAGATTTAACGATCCTCAACATTTTCACACAGTTTTAATTTTGGCTTTGATGTTTTGCAAACAACGTACGTGAAGCGCGTTTAAAACCAGAAGTGTTCATCATCTGGGAACCAGGAACCAGACCCACACTCGTTCTGTCAATCTGCTTAAACAGAAAACTGCATTTTCTCAAGAACATTATCAGACTCTGGGGTTTACGCCTCCTCCTCCTCCTCCTCCTCCCTCCAGTCACCTCCACAGACAGTGTGTGTGTGTGTGTGTGTGTGTGCTGAATGTTTTTGGGGAGAAACAGGGAAACTTTTTTTTCCCCATTAGCTCTGGTTTGACTGGTCCCATTTGTTAGCATAGCATCTGAAGGCCCAAGGAGAGCGGAGCTATCTAGCAGCATCTGGGTGATTATTCATGTGCCTGCGCTCCTGGTGGAGCAGGAGCAGGAGCTGCTGCTGCCGCTGCTCCTGCTCCAGTCTCTGCTGCCTCGGTGCTGTGGTTGTCAAAGTGCTGAGGGAGCCTGGCATCACCGCTCTGATTCAAAACGAATGGAAGCGCACAGATAAATCACTGCTCCATGCAGAGTGCGGCAGCTGCTTTGAATGTAATCGCACACGTTGAATGAAAACCTCCGTGTGTTTCTCACAACTTCTAAAATAAATGTCAGGATCCAGAGGAGAGTGTTCTTAGAGAGAACTCACGCGTGAGACCTGTTCCTGACACTCGCAGCTAAACACACTCCCTCGATACGGACCACGATCAGATTATTGTGAGTCTGCGCGACACACGAACACAAGCATGTTGACGTCACACACATACACACGCAGAGATCTGTGCACACACAACAACACACACAGTGAAGCTGCTTTAATACCTGAAGAAACAAACAACTACACACAAACATCAGGGAGTTTAAGTGTGTAACAGCCTTTTCTACACAAGCAGGCAATTCACACACACTCACACACACACACACTCACACACACACACACACGCACACACACACACAGCAGACCAACAGAGGACAATCGTTTTATCACTCAGCAGAAGTGTTTTTCTATAAACTAAACCACCCAGATATATGCCTCTGTGGCTCTTTCTCTCCCTACACCCCCCCTCTCCCTCATCCTCTCTCTCTCTCTTTATTCCTCTCCCATCTCCAGTAGAAGTGAAATTACTCTCCAGCCAGGCAGCGAGGTCAGAGAGTCTGGCCTCCGTTATTTGTCTTCTCCTCCTGTACAATGTGTGTGTGTGTGTGTGTGTGTGTGTGTGTGTGTTCACACCAGGGAGAGAGTAGGAGAGAGAGAGTTCCACCTCCAACAACACAAACAATAGATTTCTACTAGTTCTCAATTTCACAAATGAGTCTTTCAAAGCTTTTAGATTACGTTCAACTTGGTGATGTACACGCACACACACACGCACGCACGCACGCACGCACACACACACACACACACACACACACACACACACACACACACACACACACACACACACCTGACTGGGAAACAACAACTCTTCCTTTCTATTTATCTTTGATTACAACATTTATTTCTGATTGACGCCGCAGATCGAGTCAAAACACTTCAGTCTGTTTTTAGCTTGAAGCTCAGAACCTCAGACCAGAAGCAGCTCGGGAGACGTCGTAGCTTTAACTTTGAAGGAAATTGTTTTTTACATCGTATTTCTCTCTCTCTCTCTCCCCCTCTCTCTCTCTTTCTCTCTCTCTCTCTCTTTCCTCCCACGTCCTCTCAGGCTTTTAACACATCAGTATCCATCAGTTAATGTGTGTGACGTTGTGTGATTCTGTGTGCACGAGCGTTTGTGTTGTGTGTCTGTGTGTGAGGCCCTTCACCTTGTATCCAAACGCAGTCGTCTGTCTGTCTCTATTGAACCATATTCATCACTATTAGAAATCCATAACAGCCCTGTTCGGCTGCAGCCCTCTGCCTCCACGCTGCCTCAGATGAATAAAGCACTCAGCTCGCTCTCTGCGCCTCGTTTGCCCCGAGCATCTCGACTCGGGACGGCTCCCTCATGAGCGATATTTCTCTGAACACCCGCAGCACTCGGCGCATCACGTCAGCAGACGAGCTGCACGTGTGCTGAGCTGTCATCCCGCAACCCGAGACCGACGCTGTGATCAGCGAGCGGCTCGTACCTCAGACGTGGAGCCTGAATGGGTTCGACGGCTGCAGATTTCTAAAACAATCCTTTCTGAGGAGACGCACGGGGAGTTTCTGATGTACAAGCTGCGTTCAAATCTGGTTTGCCGAGTTTCTTTTGTTTGCAGAGGAGGTGGCAGAGGAAACTGTTTCTGTGACAGTGATCGCACTGAAGGATGAACAGATTAGTTTTATCATCCGGCTGCTGCTGGACTGAGAGAAGACGTTTGAAGCTTCAGCCTCTTTTAGAACAGACACTGATACTTCAGCTCAGGTCGCAGCAGAACATCAGGGAGGTGACGACAGTGAGTCTGAGTGGATCAGTCCACTGTGCCGGTGATGGTGAATAACAACTCGTCAGATTGCTATGGAAGCTCCTGCGGAGAATCGTGGTCCCTGAGAGATTCCCAGTGTTTCCAGGAACACGCCCATTTTTTAAAATTAATTAAAAACGAACTAAATTTAGAATCCCCAGAGGACAAACCATGACTGCAATGAACCGCGTGTCTCTACCTCCTCCCACCATCCACAAAATGATTTAACGTCTACTGCAGAATGTTTTTGTTTGTCCCATCTGCTAACATGGAGGAGGCAGGTTTTATGACCATCCATCTTTACTTAACTATAAATATATATCTTGTTGCTGAACACGATCGTCACCTGGGAACCAGACGAGCCGAGTCCACGGTAAAACTTCTAAATGTGCGACTGGTGTCAAAAGAACAATCTGGTTTCGATGTGGTTTATCAGCTGGCTTTCGTGAACACACAAACATGGATGTCGTCGCCATAGCAACAGTAAGAGTCACAGTAAAGCACCAGGTAACTGGTCCTGTTTTTGTTCAGTAATCTCCTCTAGATCAGAAGTGACTGGATGAGTGTGAGTTTGTGTTTTGTTCCAGAGTTGATGCTCATTTCACAGCGTCTCAGCTTGTAAAGATTGTTCCACGGCTGAAACAGTGCAGCTTCAATTACGGCGCCATCTGTCTTTCACGGCGGATTTTAGCATCAAATCAAACTCTGACATGCTCACTGAGTGTAACAGTGCGTCAGCTGATTGCCTGCAGGGCGGAGTGAAGGATGTAGAGTGTAAATGTCAGACGCTCTAACCTGCTGCTCTCTCTTCAGTCGGTTCTGCCACTGCAGCGCCTGCATCACGATCGCCTCCCACCTCCTCTCCAGGTTGATTGACAGCAGCTGCAGGGCCTCCCGGTGCTGCTCCGCCTCGGGGCCCACCTCCGCCATGGGGCCGGACTGTCCCAGATGTGGAGATTAGGGAGGTTTGATCAGAATTACAGTCATCACACTAATCATGTGATTAATCTCTGAATTACTGGAATTATCATCAATATCATTTTCCTCTCATAAGGAAAAAAATAATTGAAATTAAAATACATTTCCACTGTAGTTTGTTCAAGTGAAGCGTCGCTGTTTGTTTTTACCCACCTGACTCTGCTGCAGCAGCTTCTGGCAAAGTTTCAGAACGGAGGAGACTCCTCTGCGTCGAGCTCGCACCTCCGCACACAGAGACTGAAGAGAGGAAGTAGAAGAAGAGAAGAGGCACGGTCAGCAAAAATCATCAATTTTAAAATCAGCAAAATACCTCAGGTACACGTTTGTGCTAGAAACTAGAAAAACTTTAGACGAAATGTATTTAACGCGTTTTCTGGTCTTTTTTTTGTTCATCTTCTAACATTGAGGAGGCATTTTACTGAAACTGCAGCCGGCCACCAGGAGGCGATACAGATGCTCTGGCTTCACTTTTGCAGCTGTCATGTCGATACGGTCAAATCAGAGGAACTTCAGTGAGACGTTAGGACAACACAGAAGAGGAGGTTCTGCAGGTTCTACAGGTTCTACAGGAGTCTCTATGGGTCTTCAGAGAGGTTCTACTGGTCACTGAGAAGGGTATATGTGTACTTTGGGGAGGAGGGGGTTATTGGGCAAAGACAATGTTCTGGAGGTGTTTTAGCAAGTTCAGAATGATGTTAGGAGTTTCTAGTTATCTTTTAGAGGTTCTGTTGGTCATTGAGAAGGTTCTTATGTATCTGTGGAAGGTTTATTGGTTCCAGAGGTCTTCCAGGAAGTTCAGCGTTACATTAGCAGTAGGAGGTTCTAGTCTAGGTCTTGGTCGTCCTTCAGGATGTTTCTAGACTTTGGGGTCCTCCAACGTGTGGTGAGGTCTGAAACAGCATCTTCAATGCTCCTGATGTCATCACATTACAAACACGCGGTGGTTTCTTTTGCTTTAATTCGTCCCTCATCTGTTTAATTTGAACAAGAGCAAACGAGGACCGGGTTTGTTTTTCTTTATTCACTCAGTAAAAACCTGTATATTAGCATAAAGTCAAATCCCGCTCACGGATCCTTCATCAGCAGTAACAGAGCATAAAATAAATGACAACAGCCAATATTCCTCCGTCTGCTTCCCTCTCTGCTCGCGTCTAATAAATGCAACAAAGAGAGAAAGAAACACAAGGATTGGCAGAGCCTATTATAAATCACTATATGCTGATGAGTTTCCACACGCAAAGGTCAGCGAGTGTGTGTGTGTTTGCATGTTTGAATGTTTACATATGCATGCATGTGCACAAGTGTGTGTGTGTGTGTGTGTGTGTGCCACAGAGAATTCAGGGGACGGCCTTACTCGTCTGCGGCAGGG
Source organism: Paralichthys olivaceus (assembly GCF_024713975.1). Taxonomy (NCBI): domain Eukaryota; kingdom Metazoa; phylum Chordata; class Actinopteri; order Pleuronectiformes; family Paralichthyidae; genus Paralichthys; species Paralichthys olivaceus. The sequence continues at coordinate 3,777,421 of NC_091104.1, forward strand.
ACCAAACACGTCCAAGCCCCAAACTATTTATGCTAATCCTGCCCGCTCGCTGAAAAGCACTTCCTTTACATTTTCTTTACATTTTTCCAATAAATATTAAACACTATTACAATGAAATGGGATTCTCTCTCTTTCCCTCACACACACACACACACACACACACACACACACACACACACTGCGTCCTCCTCACACTCACTCAACTCTTCTTCCTCTGTCTTTCATCTCCTCTTTCTCGCTCTCTTCAGTTTAGCATATTTGTGGCGCGTGTTGTTGTCTAAACAGGAGATGGGGATGCAGAATACAGCAGACAGGATCAAGAGGACAAGCCTTGTGTGTGTCTGTGTGTGTGTGTGTGTGCGTGCGTGCGTGCGTGCATGCATTTGTGGAGTTGCAGATAAATTTATTCCAAACAGGAGGTGTGTATTACATTGAAGGAGGAGGCTCTAAACAACAACAAAACGACTGAGTGATACTCTCTCTGCGCCAAATAACTGCAGCAGACAGCGTGGAGGCAGCACGGGGAGATGAATTTAACGAGATTGAAGCTGCAGAAATAATTCAACACATCAGAGTCAGAGGATGAGGGTGATAACTGTAAAGTCTGCTCTGCAAACTCTGGGTCGAACACACAACATGCAAGTCTGATCAGATTTTGGATATTTAAGGAGGCCAGATCTCATCGACCTAATAACTTAGACTTGACATAACAATCAGGAAACAAGGCTGCAAATGATCTAACTGTGCGTTCGTACGCACGTTTGGGACCACTGGTGGCGGTATGAAGACATGACGGAATGAAACGTCACATAAAGTTCATGGTTTCTCATCAGGTCCAGTTTTTTCTGTCTCTCTCTCTGTCTCATGTTAATCCAGGTTCTGAAATATCCAAACACTGAGTTGAGTCAAAAATCTTTGCAAGAAAATGAAATTGTTCTTTTTCTTCTTTCTCTGCCGAAGCAAAGCATTTTTTAAAAACTACTTTTCAATGGATCCGAAGAGTTTAAATACCGATAACAATCACTTTGATCAATATCTATATGTTGAGGTTTGTACAGCTTCAGTTGGCAAAAGAGTTTTTTCTCCTAAAGATTATTTTTAGACAGAGGAGAAATAGAGAATCCTAAGTCTCTATTGTTTCTGCACTGCTGGTTTTTATGCACTGATCCCTCTCTCTCCCTCTCTCCCTCTCCCCCTCTCCCTCTCCCTCTCCCTCTCTGGCCGGTCGAGCCTGGCTGGGCCCATATTGACTCAGAGGGCTCTACAGACACAGTCAGACAAATATTTGCTAAAAAGCTTTCCTTCCAAAATACATGGAAAGTCGTGGAGCGGCTGCAGAGAAAGAAAAAGAGTCGGAGATCGTAGAGGGAGGGACGAGGCAGACAAAAAGAGAGAGATAGGTTGAGGTAGAGTAACAGGACTGAGAACGCAGAGAACGACAAGAGATGGAAGATTAAAGAGACTTAAAGAGAAACAGTGAGACACCGATGAGAAATAAAGACAAGACGGAAGAGAGACAGGAAATGAAAAAGATCCCAGCGAGAAGCTGCTGCTTCACTCTCATGTGAAACTGGAAAGAGATGGAGACTCTGAGAAACGTTTAATGCTGCTCAGCGTGGAAACGTCTCAAATTTGTGTTTTCTGCAGACGATGCGATGCTTTGTTCTCTCTGAACACACGTCTCCTCCTTCCATCGAGTCACGGACAAATCAATCAGGTAGTTTTCATGACATCCTGCAGGACTGTTCAAGTGTCTTATGACTGCAGTTGAAAGTTTGAACCACACAAACACTCTCATCTCGTTGCTCACACAGATCTCTTACAGGATCACTTCCAGCTGAGTCCTCGTTAGAGTTACAACGGATAAACGCCTCAGAGTTGGTTTGAAGGGAGCCGTGCAGGTTGTGTCTGTTTGTCTTGTTTATTGAGGGAAGAGAAAGTGTGAGATGACAGGTGAAGTTGTGGGCTCTTGATTTATTCACTTCAAACCTTCAGGGTCCAAAAAATTAGATCGTGCAGAAATTTCCTTGACAACGAAAGTCCTGAAAGACAAAGAGCGGAGCAGGAGGAGGAGCGCTGCTCCTTCATGTCGAGAGAAGCTTGTTGAGGTCGGCCTCATGTTTTAGAAAGAAGGCCGCCTGGGCGACCGTGCTGAGCCCGATGGGGAACGTTGTTCGAGGTTGTTCGAGATTTCTCTAAGATCCCTGACGAGAACCCTGACTGCTCTGAAGGAGTAACGTCGTGTTCATCGCTCTACGTGTTCAAGGTCGACCGACAGGAACGACAGAATAAGAACGTGCGACGTCTTTATCCCAACGTTTCTTTCCCCTCTCTCACTCTTCAGGTACTCCACTGCCTGTCACTCAAGCCTCCTGCAGTAACGTTGACCGAATCAGGATAAACAAAAAACGAGGAGGATCTGCACTCGTCTTTCTCTAAGTCCTCCTTCACCCTGTCTCTCTCGCTCTTTGTCCTTCTCGTCTCTCTCAAGATAGATCTCTCTCTCTCTCTCCCTCCTCTATCGCTCTCATTCTTAAGTCTCCCTCTCCTAAAAACAAAATCCTCTTAACTCTCCTCCACCTCCTCATCTCCACAATCTAATTACCAAGACCTGCCGTGAAGAGGGAGCGAGGGGGGGGGGGGGGGGGGGGGTAGAGGAGAGTGGAGGTTGTTAGTGTGGCTGCTACAGTGAGTCAGAGACGTTCATGACAATAAAGCTTCTGAAATGAGTGACGCAAACATTTTCTGATTTTAGTATCGATACGATCAGCTTCTGAAGAGCTGCAGGAAAATAAACAAGATATTTGATGCCACCTGCGAAGAAAGGAAAGAAATGAAGACAGAGGAAAGAGGAAGAGAGAGACAGGAACTGGCCGAGACAAGGAAGGAACATTACGTAATGAGGAAAATAAGAGAAAGAAATGAAAGCGAGAACGACGTGAAGAGGAGTAAAAGAGAGAGAAATAAAAAGAACAGCGAGAAGAAGACAAGGACAAACTGTAAAGTAAAATAAAGAGACACAAGCGGAGAGAGAGAGAGAGAGAGATTTTGGGCTTGCACGGTGACCCAGTGGATATTTCAATCAATTACCGTTAATTAGAAATCTCTGATTAATTCTATTTGTTGATTAAGTCAATTAAAACCACAAGCACTCGTTATCGCACGACGAGCCTAATGAATTCCTGTCGACAATTTGCACCCACACACATATTCCCTCTGCTGCTGCTAACACCGCCTACAGCTACACAAACTTTGTCGTCTGCACCCTCCTCCCTCTCTCTCTCTCTCTCTCTCTCTCTCTCTCTCTCTCTCCGTCTTTTCTTCCTTCCTGCACTGTCTCACTCCTCCTTTCTCACCTTCCATTTGATCCTTTTCTCTGCTTCCATTCCTTTTTACGTCTCCTGGTTACTTTTTAAATTCTTTGTCCTATATTTCAGTTCTTCTCAGTCGAAAGTGTAGAAATGTGAAAAGTTACAGCACCGCGACGTTCTGCGGGTTTGTTCGAGGGCACCTTGTTGACAGCTGTCTTTTACTTTTTAGAGTTTGGAAACTAAAATCCTTGGCTCGCAACCTTGTCCTCTCATCTCGAGGCCGGCGATTCCCGGACTGGGACCCAGAGACCTCCGAGTCCTCCACTTGGACTCCAGGTACTCGAACAAGGCCGAACACCACAACCACAAACTCCACCACCAAGATTTTCAGTCTTGTTTTGGAATCAAACTTTTTGGGTACTAGGAAAATAGAATGAATCACCTTGTGTGGCTGCAGGGGGCGCTGTTGCTTGGTTAGTTACAGTAAAAGAGATGATACATCACAGGGTGTGTGTGAGTTTGTGAACACAATATCTCAACATAGCATGAAAGCTTTTTCACCAAACTTGGTCGTAGTATTACGTTGGAGGATTTCTCCAGATGATCAAATTTTGGAGCTGATTGGTCAAAGGTCAAAGGTCATGGTCGACATAAAAATGGTCACATTTCCGAGGCTGCAAAAAGAGACGTGATGTGAAGTTTGTGTTGATCTAAGAAGTGACGTCACAACAAAGTCAGGAAATGACCTCATGCATATAGTTAAAAAAATCACTCAACTCAATTCCATCCCAAACTTCCCACCAGAATCACAGCACAACACAAAAAACACACACAACTTGTTCTAGTCATGCCAGCGTCTGACACGGCTCACACTCTTACATCATCTACCCATAATGCTTCTCTTCCGTCCATGTGCCTTAAGTGCCCCCCCCCCCCCGTCTTCTATCTGCTAATAGGAACCAATTAGTTCCCATTGTCCCCTCTCCCAGTAAAAGAGCATTATGGGAATTCCCCCTACTTAACACCTTTCCTTTTCTAAACAGGCACCCAATTAGACGCCTAAAGGACAAAGACACGGAGGACAAGTGGGGGCCTTGGGGGGGGGGGGGGGGGGGGGGGGGGGGGCAGGGACAGAGGGACAGAGGGACAGAGGAGTGTGTGTGATGTCTCCCTCAGTTCAGTCCAGGTTTTTCAAACTGTCAAATAAAAGCTGAATAAAATTCTGTTAACTGCACAAAACACACAACAGAAAAACACAGAAAGTATTTTATCGTCTTATTACAAACAAGTCGCCTGGAGACAAAAACCAAACACTTCTGTCTGTGTGTGTCTGTGTGTGTGTCTGTGTGTGTGTGTGTGTGTGTGTGTGTGTGTGTGTGTGTGTGTGAACTGTGGGTAATTCTCTTTGGCAAAGTCTGCAGAAATTCCAACTTATGGAAAGTGTGCATGAAGTGCTCCGACGGTCCTGAGTCCTCATGGACCTCAAAGTCTGTGGGGGGGGGGCCCCTCTGTGACGGAGCTTCATGTCGCACCGACGTCTTTCGGTCTCATATTAGCTGAGGTCCTTGTTTCAGACGTGAAAGCTTTACTCTTAAAATATTCAGCAGCAGTAAACAAACATATGAAGTTATTGTGAGCGAAAGCATTTACTGTTCTCGCTAATGCAGCCGAGCGATCGCGCTAAAACGCTGCATCGATAAAACTCCATCTCCTTCTGTCCGTCTGCGTTTCTCTGCATATCCGTCTTTTCAACTCTCTCTCTCATCCGTCAATTTCTTCCATTCCTTCTCTGCATTTCACTTCACAGGCTGTTCTCTCCATCTCTGTTTGTCTCCCTCATTTTCCCCCGTCATTCCTGCTCTCTCTCTCTATTTCTCCACCACGATCTTCTCCATCTCCATTTCTCACCCCCTCTTAATCCCTCGTTTTGTCTTTTCCCGCTGTTACTGCAGAGTAAAGTGTTTTTCTCCTCCGTCTCCATTCGTCTCCCCCCCCCTCCCCTCGCTGACGTGTCCAGTGTCGTTTTAAAATTTCGATCAGTGGAATCTCCACTGAAGTAAAAGTTGCACTCAGATCCACTCAAACATTTTAGAACAGGGGAGATCATCGTGACCTGAAAGAACCTGCAACAGGAAGAAGCAGGTGACGTTCACCTGTTGCAACAAATGGACGTGAACGTCTCCCCCTTTCTTTCTAACCTTCTCCTGACATCTGTTCCTGTCGTTTTTTCTCCTCTCATGTTCTCTTTCCTTCTTCTTCTTCTTCTTCATCTCTCCCTGTTTCTTCCTGCTTTTGAGCAAATTAAGAAAACATTTTCTTCATCTCAACATCTCTCTCATCCTCCTCCCATCTTCTTGTTACCTCCCCTGACCCTCCCTTTCTTCTGTCCCTTTGTCTTTGCCGCCGTCTCTCCGCTTCCTCTCGTTTCTCTGAGCCTCATTCTTCTTCTCTCCGTCTCCACGCCGCGTGTTTTTACTCGCTCGCTGTCTCTACTCCTTTAGCAGATGAAAGAGCCAAGTGTTTTCCTCTCCCACCGAGCAGATGAAGATGAAAGTCTGATCTGTTGTGTTGATGCCGTTACCGCGGCAACGTCTCACCTGTTTACTCGCCTCCAACCCCTAACGAGCAACCCTTAACGAGAAAACACCTCTTCAAAACACCATCGAGGACACACACACGCATGCACACACACGCCGCTGCAAGAAAAAAATACAAATAAGCAGAGCTGCAGCTGAGACACACACACACACACACACACACACACACACACACACACACACACACACAGCCTGTGTTCTTGGCGGGGAGTCGGTGGATCTTTAATCCTCATCATGAAGCAGGTATCGATATCAGAGCCTCGCTGCCACCCTCTATTAGCCGCCTGAGAGACGCTGAGGGGTGGCTCCATAAACTACAGGGAGGTGGGTGGTGTGGTTAGTGGACTACAGAGCGTAGGAAGGTGATGTCACAGGGCGGCAGAAACACAAACAGACACACGCGCGTACGTCAGACACGTTAACATAAATCTAAAAACATTAAATATAAATGAAAAGGTCTCAAGTTTACAGACTTCGTAGAGGAATGGGAAATTCCTGAGCTGACGTGGAAAACGACACGCAGGCGATGTTTTTCCCTTCGGTCTGAATCCACTGAAAATCTGTCATAGGCCCGACTCGCCCTCGATATTACCGCACCGATATCCAAAGGGACGATGGTTTGAAGATACAGACGCTTCAGGACATAAACTGGTGTGTTCAAATACCGTAAACTTTTACAGTTCATTTCCTCAAAAGGAAGAGGAACGAGGACGTCGCTCAGCAGAGCTCGTATCTTCACCAACGTCCAACTGTCCCTGACATTTAACGAGCTTTCAAACAGGCCTGGTTTTCAAAATCAAGATCCAGGTGATGGTTGAGATGAGGGGTGTGTGTGTGTGTGTGTGTGTGTGTGTGTGTGTGTATGTGTGTGTGTGTGTGTGTGTTGGGGCGTTAATCCCACAAAACAAATGGCAGGAGAGGAGCTGAAAATAGAAATGGGGGTTCATGTGTTACAAAATGATGGAGGGCCGGAGGGCAAAGAGCATGATTGGAGGGGTGAGGGGTGAGGGGGGGTAACAAACAGTAAAAGGGGGTGGGGCTCATCTACTGTCAACAGCAGGGGAGAGAGAGGGTAACAAGACAGAGAGAAGGAAAGAGACGACAGACGAAGAGAAAATAAGAAACAGAAAAAGACCAAGGAGAAAAAAAGAGGAGAAATGAGAGAGATGAAGAAAAGAGAGATCGATAGAGAGACCTCAGAAGAGGAAGGAAGGAAGGAAGGAAGGAAGGAAGGAAGGAAGGACGGAAGGGAGGAAACACTAAAATAAAAACAGTATTTACATTTTGTCTCTGTCTCGTCCAAACCTTCACTCGCTCTGATGGCGTGATGAGAAATATATTCTTGTTATTTATAATTCATTGATTTTTTTTTAACTGATAATAAATGAAAATAGTTGAAACAAACTCCCTCAGTTCAGACACACACTTTTTTTTGTGTCAGTAAAACAATTGTGATTCATCTCAGAATTAAATTTGCCGAAGAAAAAAAGAACTAATCATTGTTGACTTTATAAAATCCTTGAAACACCAGGATTCACTGAAGCGCGTCTTCACTTCAGTTAATGCAGCGTTCCTCGTGTAGCTGCAGTGATAACATAAAATCCAGCTAATTAGATAAAGTGAGAAGAGAAAAAACAGCGACAGGCAACAGTTAACCTTCTAGGAAGAGCGTCAGTGTGTGTGAGCTCTATTTTTATTCTCCATACTCAGCAGAGCAGGTGAGTGTGTGTGTGTGTGTGTGTGTGTGTGTGTGTGTGTGTGTGTGTGTGTGTGTGTGAGCGAGTCAGGCTCATTCTATTAATTCTCGGTGTGTCTGGCCCCCAGAGCGTCTCTGCTACAATAGAGTCATCGGAGGCCGGGGGCCTGCTGGAGGAACGTTTGGCCGATGCCGTATCTTAAAGGAGCGCTAATTCAATTAAGAGCCAGGCAGACAGGTGGAGGAGGAGGAGGAGGTGGAGGAGGAGGAAGAGGAGGAGGAGGAGGAGCGAGGGAATAAGTGTTTAGAAAAAAAGAAAACGTAGTGTAGAGAGGACAGAAGTGTGCAGATAGAGTTTGAGAGGAAATACAGAAGCACAGTGTTTTCACAACATGTTCTGGAGGGTCTCTATGTGACGACACAAATGTCTCTGGAGTGAGAACGAAAGTTTAAACCCTCACAAAGTTATTTCAACATCAGGTCAACAGCCTGTGATGTCACTGATCCAGGTAACGAGGTGGAACTCCCGGTTCGTCAAAGACCAAATGTCCTGAACCTGTGACTGGACGGAATCTGGACGTCAAAGCAGAAGAGTCTCTCTGAAATGTTTCCGTGCGTTCGTGTGATGTGCATGTGTGTTTTCTGAATGTGTGTGTGTGTTTTCTAAATGTGTGTGTGTGTGTGTGTGTTTGCCCTTGTGACTTCTGCCGACCCATGCTGGTTTCTCATACAGCCGTACAGTAATAAGCTGCAGCCCAGAAATCGAACCCATTTACGAGTCCAAACGCCAAAAACAGACAAATGATCGCTGAAATGGAGTCGACTTCTCTTAAAATGGAGTCCCTTCTCTCCATTTAGCCCCCTCTCTCTCTCTCTCTCTCTCTCTCTCCATACAAATGACTGCTATCAATATTTCCAATCTTCATTTCTCCAGAAGCTCACAGCCTCTTTCTGCCAGAAATCAATGGCTTCCCACTGAGAGCTGTGACAAGGATCAAAAGTAAGAGCGGCTCCACTCACTTTCTTCAGATAAAGTCTCGTTTCTATACAGTTTCATCATTTAGGCAGCCAGAGTGTGTGTGTGTGTGTGTGTGTGTGTGTGTGTGTGTGTGTGCTCACAACACTGATCCATTCATAACTTGACCGTGACGTTCGCTTCATAAGTGAATCAATAAGTGATTGATTATCAGAACGTGTGTTTGGTAACGAAGTCTTTCGTTAAACAGAATTTGTGATTGTGGGTCGTTCTTATCTCATGTTATGATCAGTGTTGTGTTGATTCGTTATAAGTTATAACAACGGGTTGAGACGTCATGATTGACAGCTGAGACCGACTCGCCACTGGTCGAGCGCATGCATCGATACCGTGGCTCCGCCCCCCTGATCGCTGCTGCACAGACTCTAAACGACGTCGCCGCTGCGAGGCGGCAGCGACGGGAAACGTTGGCGGCATTTTGAGATCGTTTCAGGAAGTTCAGACGCATCGTCCATGTTTATTCACAGTCTATGGTCACGATGGCGGTTCGCTCCTTACTGGGGTACATCGCCATGGAAACCCTTAGATACGTAACACATGACAGACGACAGCATCGCCTACCGACCAATCGGTTCTCTTGGAAAAGAGAAAGTCATGTGGTGTCACATGTGGACGCCACTCAGAATTGTGAATTCTAGGTTTTATCTCGCATGTAATCTCAGACCTAATCCTTGTGTCCTTGTGTGTCTGGATCACTGCTCGCCTCTCGTCTCTCGTCTCCTCGCCTCTCGCCTCTCGTCTCCTCGCCTCTCGCCTCTCGTCTCCTCGCCTCTCGTCTCTCCGCCTCCATGGTCACAAACATCGAAACAACACCAAACCAGCTCTGCCTCGTCCTGTTCATCTCCCTGCCCGCTGCCGGTCAGTCCTCCAGCGTCTCTGAGACCAAGAATTCAACGTTCCTACTTCCCTCAAACTGAGTGTGTGCGGGATTTGAGTTCATCCATTCATCAAAGCAGCTGTGAAATAACATGGATAGAAGCTCCGGATGAACAGGGGCTGTCCCAGCCAACGGAGACGGAAGACAAACCCCAGAGAGAATCATTGTGCGGACACGTTCATGTCTGAAAACACACAACAGCTGATTCCAGCGTGTGAGGTTAGCACTTCATGATGCAGCTTTAAAATGACTATTGATGTCCTGCAAGTAATAGAGGTCGGGGGAGGTGGAGTGTGAGACCTGCATGTGCCGACCGATTATGTCTTAACGTAGCATTTTATGACTTTATTCAAGAGGCCACATTAGGGAGATGATGTGGAGCGAGATGGCGAATGATACCCGACAGTCACGATGCAAAGGTCAGCGAGCGGACGCAGACGAGGGGTGCTGCAGTTTAAGGTCACTGCCTTAAAGCGCTCGATCATCAGGGGTTCCCTCGACTTAACGTCTTTTCAACTCTAACACCAAAACAAAATCTTCACCATCAAACGGCCAATCAGCGAGACGCCCGGACGAGACGTCCTCACTGAAGCGAAGCTCAACAGGACGCTGGACAACATGGGACAGTTCATGACATCGTGTCAGGATGGATTCTATCTTAAACGACGACTTTGATGTTGCAGTTGAAAGAGTTTCAGAGATTCAATAAAGACGATTAGAAATAAATAAAATGAAAGTGAGTTTTCTCTTTATCAATAAATCACATGTTGTTTGTCTTTGTGTGTCTGAACTGAATTCATCTGCATATCTTTATCATCTGTGTAAAAGTGTGTGATTGTGTGTTGTCATCTTTAAACTTCTATGAATTCATTTATTTATATGTGCGTTCCTCATTTGCATGTGTCTCTGTGTGTGTGTGTGTGTGTGTGTGTTCGTCAGTGTGAAGTCGGCATACATGCATGAATTAATGCACGTCGGCGTGTATACATTTCTGCATCAACTGGATCACTTGTATGACTGTGTAAGTGTGTGTGTGTGTGTGTGTGTGTGTCTGGGTGTCAGTCACACGGCGGGGCTAGGCTAATCAGCGCAGCTAGCTGTTCGCTGTGTGATGTTGGCTGATTAATATCCTGTTAGCGTCCCGTGGCTTTTAAGGCTAACTGCTGTTTCCTCTATACATCCATCGCCTCCAAACAGCCCTGCTTTCATCTGGCCTCATTAAGACGATGTACGACTATACTTAGCAACAACACACACACACACACACACACACACACACACACACACACACACACACTATGAACCAGTTGTTTTTTAAAAGCTTATTGTTGATTAGACAAAGCTTTGTCACATATCTGATCGTTACAAAAGTTAGTGAAGGAAAGTAAAGTGGGACTGTACATGAATAAACATCTTTAATTATTTACTGTAACTTTTATTCTCTCAGTCCCAGCTCACTTTGTAAATACACTTGCAGTGTGTAAAGTATTTACTGGCTTTATTTTGCATGTGGTAGATTCTCAAACAGTAACGACCGCCTCCAGTAAAACTCGAGTGTCCATATGTTGTTTGTTTTTTTTTACCGAGGACAGAACGATCATGTTATCTACTGCAGTTATTTCTAACGTTGCAGAGGATTCTCTGATTCACTCATGTAGAATTTATCAGCTGGACAAATATCAAATTCAGTTGCTTTTGGTTGTGACCATGAAACATGCATGACTACCTTTATTCAAGGGCTTTACGTTCTCATCCAGGAACTTCACTAACAACCCACAGAACGATATTGGCAGTGAAAATCCTGCAGTTCAATCTTTAAAGTTTTCTTGTGCACTGTTCTCGGTTTTCACTTCTGCAATTTGTTCATATGCAACTTAATTATCCCGACTCTAAAGTTCCCTGGACTTCAGGCTGAAGCTATTCCATGAACTTTGTGTTTTTATGATCCTGGAAGCAGATAAAACATCGAGCGTCGAGCTAAGCAACGCCGCTCCTCCTACCTTGAAGCTCTGCAGCTGCTCTGAGGCGTCTTTGTCTTGTCTGAGGCACGAGTTGAAGATGAGCAGCTCGGTGTCTCGCAGCCAAGCCTTCAGATCTTTAATGTGAGCCTCCAGCTGCTCCAGGAGAGAGTTAGTCAGCGGGGAGAGGGCCGAGCGAGGGTTGTCCACCGCGGCGCCGCGACCACCGGCCAGCAGAGCGTCAACGTTGGCCGACTGGTTCTGCTGGGAGGGACTGGGGCCGGGATGGTCCGAGAGGATTTTCTGGAAGATGACAGGAGAGAGGGAGACAAAAAAAACGAGAGTTAGCGTGAGGACTCCTTGTTGTGTCGATATCCCATCATGCAAAGTAGCATATCAGTCAATACACACATGGTCATTAATCATTTCCCCTCAGAAATGTACAGATCGATGAAAGAGACGTCGTGTGTTCGTCCCTGACGTCTCTGTCTCTGCCGCTGCTGAAGACATTGTTGAGTCAGACGTCTTTGTGGCTGAGGGAGAATTTGTTTCCTGTGACACTAAACTCATTTTTTCTGATTCTTAAATAATATGACAACAAATCTTTTCTTGTATCAAGGTGACGTCACTTTGTCGTATGATTTTATTTAGTTTCATGTTTGTTCATAGTTTCATTTGACCTGTATGTTTGTGTAACATACGTACGTCCTGTCGTCATCACCTGCATTTGACTCTGATTGGTTTGTAGCGTAGCGTTGGTCGGACTCTGTTTGGACTAAACACATCGATATCAAGGTGGTAACATGAAACCCATATGAACCGGGTTACAGAAATAATTAGTATTTATCTGCTGCTGTTATTGAGAATTAGCTCGATGTAGCTAATGCTGTTGTCACCACGGCGATGGGGCCTGTTGTTACCGTGTTAACGAGGTTGTTGTTGATGAACAAACCTTCGACAGGTGCAAAATAACATCAGCTGCTAATTCTGAGTTTGGAGCAGCTTCACCTGCGGAGCTGAAACCCACACCCGAGACAAAACAGCGTTTAAGACACAATAGAAAGAGAGTGTTTGGTGAGGAGCAATCACAGTTTCAAATAGGAACCACTGAGAACAACAAGGGCCTGACTCCAGGTGTGTGTGTGTGTGTGTGTGTGTGTGTGTGTCTGTGTGTGTGTAATAAGCTCTGCAGAGTAATTTTCCAACCCCTGTTGATTACACAGTAAGACACAGCGAGCAGCTGAGAGACACTATTCCCCACTTGGATTTAGACGAGTGTGTGTTTGTGTGTTTTTCTGAAAACTGCTCATCAATATAGAACAAACACACTTGTGATGCGACGGCGAGCTCGGAGGTGAGTCTCTGGTCAACGTTATCTCGCCCGAAACACGTCAGCTCTAACATTTTCCAAGCCGTTTTCAGACACGAGCTTCGGAGGAAGTCCGGGGGAATCGGGTCTGGACTCTCTGCGGAGTTTGTCTTTCACACGGGAGCAGGCCAGAGGGAGATTCTCCGCTCATTCACACAGTGCAAGTCTGAAAGTAGCTTTAAAAAAACAAGATGTGATGCAAATGTGCAATGTTCTTTAAATTCTTACTCACTAGTTTTGGGATTTAGTGACTGAATGTGATGCGTCAGCAGTCTGAGTCAAATCAAGTGGGAACGTACCAAAGTTACTGCCTTTTAGAAAATACTGTCCGGGGGAAACACAAAGACGAGATTTCAATTTAGAAAGGATGTAAATTTATAGGAATATAACTAAGAGTGCTGAAGCGTGATGTTTGAGTGTTTGTTATTTCTGAAACAGCTTCATTCTTCATTTCTAAATAAATAAATAATATATATATATATATATATCACGAGGGGGAATTCAGACATCTGGGAAACAAATTTTTAACATCACATTGTTGTTGTGTGATGCAATTAAAAAACATCTTGTCACAGATGAAACACATTCCCTCTTCGCTCGTGAATGTCCGTCTTCCTCGTGCAGTGTTTGATTCCACCTCCTCTTTGTTTTTATCATCGTGGTGATTCTGAGATTAATTCTGAAACGGTGCTGTTACACTGAGCTCCTCCGCTCAACTGTCTAATTAATGCTTCGTTTGATAAAGTTTCCGTCTCACAAACACACTCGGAGCTCCGTCTCATTTTCTGGGTTCACATTGTTGTGTTTTCAACATTTTAAAGGATCAAATTGCTGTAATCTTGCTGCAACTTTAACAAGCGGCCACAACAAGAGACACTCTGAGCTTCTCCTGAACGAGCCCCGCATGGGTCCCTGTTGCTAATTTGCATATGTATGTGTTTGTACAAAAGGTATTGAGTCGTTGGTGAAGCAGCGACTCTCCCTCCTGAGTGGAAACGCTACTTTAGCTGAACTCTGGCAGGTAAAACCAAACCATTAGGCGATGAAGAGGGGCGATAATAGGACCCCCTGATCGGGGAAATGCGCCGTTAGCTTTGTTCTCCGAAGAGAGGAGGGTGATTACGAATCCGTGGTAAGTTTGGCAGAGAGAGAAACAGACGGAGAGAAGACAGCACCGTGCAGGAGAGTGGATGTGAGCTATCGTCGGGGACGTCATTTAAAAGACATAAAGTGCGTTTTTCAAGACAAAAGCAACAAAAATATTTAGTTGAAAATATGATGTATTGTTTTCTCTGCGGGCGGTTGTTCACATCGCAAGATAACAAAGTCTGTGAGTTTCCCACAGAGCCGAGCAGCAGCACGCTCACCTGCACACTGATGGAATCCTTTCATACTTCGGAAACTTTGCTCATGTCGCACATGGAGGATTCGTTAGTGAGGTAGAGAACACGAGTTTATGTTTCCACACACTGACGTGACGGCTAACATTGTCTCGAAGCCTCAGTTTGACGTTTCCCAAGAAGTTTTTCATTTGGTTGAGGAGCAGGGGGCGGAGCCTGACACGCCCACCGCCACCCGCCACCTGCACCCATTGGACGGTACTAGCTGTCAATCACACTGCATCCATACGACCGGGACCATGAATGTTGACTGACGTCACAAAGTGAGAAGTCAAATCATTTTCTCATAGACGTCTATAGAAACAACCAGTGGAGTCGCCCCCTGCTGGTCATGGAGTAAATACAGTTTAGTTTTTAAGGGAGTTCTGATTTGTGTGTGTGTGTGTGTGTCTGTGTGTGTGTGTGTGTGTGTGTGAGTGTGTGTACATGCCAGATTAATGCAAAACTCCTATTGGAGAAGACTGCAGTGTAAACAGCCTGACTCCTGACAAACTGTGTCAATACAAGATTTAATCAGCGTTATCGATCAGACACTCACTGGATCTTTTTTTTTTTTTGTTCCCCTCTGGAAAATTAAAACAACGTGACACATTTTCCATCCAGAGCGATCGGACGTGCTCCTCTGTCAGCGACTGAACCGTCAGCTGTGTTCATTAAACTCACAGTAACAGTGAGAGTCCGGTGTCACCGCTGCAGTTCATCTCCGCAGCTTCAGAGTGAGTCCGTCCTCCGTCTGATCCGATCCAGAGGTCTGAGCAGATCACTGGAGCTAACGGCTAACGTGTAGCTTTCCACTCATTCGTTCTGGGAGAAGTAAAGTTTCTGCTCCGAAAACAACTTTGACAAATTAATAAATTATCTTTAAATCTGACAAATTTCAAGTTCTTGTTTGGAGCTTTCTTTGAAATAGAATCTCTGTCCACGCAGACGTTTTAGCTCCATGACATCGTCGAGTCTTGTGATAAGAACCAATCAGGAGGAGAACGTGGGCGTCCGGGTCATCGTTTCTAAAAGTCGTTGTTTTTAACCAACCTGAAGTTTTCCGACTAAAACACAATCAGTTTCCAAACGTCTCCATTTTAGGTGAGGAGGGAAACGATTATTGATTCTGTCGCAGTTTCTCTCTTTACCGATCTGAACTTTTTATCTAAATGAGGCTTCATTTGAATGAAATCAGCGTCGACACACTGTGAGAAGGTGAAACAGAACAAATGTGGAAACTGAGGGAGAAGATGTGAAAAAAAAGATCCAGTGGGAACGAGTGGAAATGAAAACGAGCAAATAATGGAGATAAAGAGAGGAGGAGAGCAAAGTGAAACAAAGAGAGGGAGGTGTTGTTTTTCCCTCTCTCCTCTTCCTCCTCCTCCTCCTCCTCCTCCTCTGCGCAGGTGATCAGAAAAATGAAACGCAGATGATTAAAAACAAATTTGATTTAACGACAGATAAGAAAAAACTAAATTTTAGGTGAGTTAAGGTTTCGATTGATTTTTATCAACTGAGGACAATCGATGATTTATTATTATTATTTTTAGTCTTTTCTTGGTAAAATTATAAGAAACTATGCTTTTCCTCATTGCTGATCAGGCCTTTATATATATATAAATAAATATATATATATATATATCTGTAAATATATACACACTGTATTTATCCTTTTACCGTTTGACCTTGAACAACTGCACACAAGCTGCTGCCAAAATCCACAACAGGAAAGATGAAAGCTAATTTAGAGCCTTTTATTATTTCCTCCGTCGTTCGACGACAACGTGAACGTGAACGTGTGTGTGTGTGTGTGTGTGTGTGTGTGTGTGTGTGCGTTCGCGCTCTGTCATAAATTCTTCATAAGGCCAGGACAGTTCAGAGGCGAGGCACAGGACATCAATTCCAGTTAATTCCCAATTTGTGTCAGAGCAGCAGATGCCGACGCCAGCACTGATCGGCCCGTTAATATGCTACTCAGACGCCATGTTGGAAGGAGGAGGGAGGAGGGAGGAGGGGAAGGAAGGAGGGAGAAGACAGAGAGAGAGAGAGAGAGAGAGAGAGACGACCTGAGATGTATGGCGAAAATTTTGACAAGAAAAGAAAAGAATCACCTTAAAAATACAGATTGGAAAGCGAGGGACGAAGGAGACGCATCAGAAAGAGAGAAGAAAGAGAAAAGAGTGATTTCTACAGAACTGAGGTGTCCGCAAACATGTGGCCGCACACATTAAGAAACAATGACGTGTGTAATTGAGACAAAATGAGATCATCGTTTGTTGGACCCACGATGGGGACGTTTGCAAGAGAGAGATTAGAAAGTGATTGCTACCCAGAATCCCTCTGTTCTCTGGCGACTGAAACAGCGTCGAGAGTCCGACTGTCTCTTTGTGAGAGACAGAAGTTTTAATCACAGTGTGTTTACTGTGGTGGAAACACTGACGCTCATCTGCTGCTGATGTTTAATCTCTGAACTAGAATCTGTTTCATGGGGGTGTATGTTAATGCACACACACACACACACACACACACACACACACACACACACACACACACAGATGGCGTTTGCTCTGATATCTGAATGAGCTCGGAGCGTCGACGTGCCGCTCGGTCGACGAGTTTTGTTTCTTCGCAGGAACAAAGTCGCATCGTCGCATTCCAGCCTCCCGACGAGCCGCCGCCAGCTGTCACCGCCGCCGCACACCTGGAATTAATCACCACGCCCGGGCAAAGACGAACCGCTGCCGACGTGCCCATCAGCACGGCGAGCGACGCTTCCCGCGGCGTTTGAAGAGATCCAAACACACGAGCCGGCTCAGGTGCTCCGGCGCTCTGGCGGCGAAGGTTCATTCTCTCGCAAACAATGTTGGACGAGCGACAGCTGGAGCTCGTCTTGGACGGACATGAAAGGACATCACAGGACGAGACGAGCGACTGAAGACATCAGGTTCTCTGATTAAAGAGTCAAAGAGCAGCAGCAGGGGGAGAACCACAACTCCCAAGATGCATTTCATCAGATCCGAGCTTAGTTTAGCTTAGCATTTCATTAGAGAGTGTTTAAGTTGGATGGTGTCTGTCCCTCCATCCATCCCTCCATCCATCCCTCCATCCATCCCTCCATCCATCCCTCCATCATCCACATTCCTCCACACAGTGAAAGGCCACAGTGGCAGCAGGGATTCTTAATTGAGGCGACACTAATTATCATCTTCGTGTTCTAGATTAGATCAGTGCTGATTAGTCTAAAATTAGACACACACACACACACACACACACACACACACACACACACACACAGACCCGTCTCCACACAAACATCTCTATCATCCTCCAGATACCATCTCTGTGTTTGTCTTGTCTCCACAGTTGCACTAAAACCTGACTCAGTGTGAGTGTGTGTCTGTGTGTGTCTGTGTGTGTGTCTGTGTGTGTCTGTGTGTGTCTGTGTGTTACCTCCAGCTGCCTCCACGTGTGCGTCAGGTTGTGTACTTTGCAGTGGAAGTTGCCGGGCAGCTCGACGCCGCTCCTCTTCAGAGACTCGGCTCGGCCCAGCAGGCTCGTCTTCCTGCTCTCCATCATCATCAGCTCGGCGTGGCTGCTCTGGAGACACAGGAGAGGACAGACGCTCGTCACACAGACGTAACCCGGACCACAGCGGCATGGTTAACGACTTCGGTGACAGAGAAACACACAAGGTTCTTCACACAACTTGAAGGAGACACGTTATTGTCAATGTGTCTTTTAGTTTCGCAGGGGGTAAACAGCTAAAAGCAAGAGTTTGAGACAGAGGCTGAAGAGAGGAGCTGCAGCAATGAGGACAGTCTGAGGACAGAGATGTCTTCTGCACACGAAAACACCATCAACCTGAATATGAGCAGAATGTGTCTTTCTTTAATTAATTATCACGCCACGTGGTTGAAATAGGGAAAAGATTGAGAGATGAAGAGCAGAGCCTCAGAGTCTGTCCCCGTCCTGGGTGAGGACACGTGCTGCCTGGGAACAGGAGCGTTTCAAGGGGCCCCTCAGGCAGAAAGGGACCCGGGGGCCACCGAACTCAACCAAACCGAAAGAAACGATAGATATACTCCAAAGGTTTGGCGGAGAGGTAGAGACATGAGGCGCTGCAGTCTCCTGCAGTCGATCACGGAACGTTAAGCTGGATCAGCTGTTCTCGGGGGGGCCCCTCTCCGAGCTGGGGGGGGCCCCTCTCTCAGCGTAACCCTGCCCAGGAAAATCATTCTCGCACCAGTGTCGTCTCCTAAACTTAATTGACGAAGGATGCTGGTGTTGTTGATGCATATTTTGCGGTGGTTGCACTTTTGATTCCTCTGACATTTGAATATGATTTCACACTTTATCTTTTCAGATTCTGTGACTTCGGCTCCTCGAGGAGAGAAGCTGCTGAGGATCTGATCGTCGGAGGAGTTTGTCCTCCAACTGCTCTGAAGCAGGAGCGGATCTCCTCTGTTGTCGTTGTCTGCAGCTCATCTCACAACGAAATGTTCGAGGGATTTCGAGTTTTTTCCGGCAGATTTTTTCACTCGCTGCTGCTCCGACCACATTAAAAAAAGGTAAAAACTGTCGCGCCCTC
This sequence comes from Paralichthys olivaceus, assembly GCF_024713975.1. Taxonomy (NCBI): domain Eukaryota; kingdom Metazoa; phylum Chordata; class Actinopteri; order Pleuronectiformes; family Paralichthyidae; genus Paralichthys; species Paralichthys olivaceus. The sequence goes on from NC_091104.1 coordinate 3,796,235, forward strand.
CGCTGCGCCACAGACTCGCAGGAATCAAACGCAGCGGCAGCACTCCACAGCTCCCTTCTGGTTGGTGCTGTTGTTCGAGCGCTGCGGTCGGAGGGCGACGCAGACGTGGAACAGTTTCTGAATCAGATTTTACTCAACTATGAGGATATAAATAAAATAAATCCATGTTTGAGGAACATGAAGAGTGAAATTTCAAACTTTATTCAGTTTTGTGTTTTCACTGTTTCCAACCTTTCAACCAGTTTCATTAATTTTCGGAGGATCATTTTGACCCTTTGACCTTGAACCAACAGAAACGAATCCTTCATCATCTCTTCAACTTCTCTTTTCTCACCCTTCATCCCTGTTTGGTTTTTTTTCAACTCTTTCTTTGTGAATCTCTCCATCTTTCTTATTCTCCTTTTGTCCCATTCATTCACAACACTCCTCCATTTTTCTAAATTATGGCTCAGCACTTCTCCATCTTTATTTTCTTTACTGTAACACCCCTCAGCCCTCCCCTTGGATTTGCTTAATACATCCATCTTTTTCTCCATCACTTTCCATCTATCTCCCTCCTTTCTTCCGTCTTTTCATTTGTTAGCGTAACTCTCCTTCAATGCCTCCATCTTTTTTTTTTTTTGCCTAATTTCCCTCCTCCTCTTTTCTCTTTCTCCTCTTTTCATTTTCTGCATCGATAGCTACTTGATTCTACTTTTCCCTTGTCGTTTATCATTACCGCCCGGCCCCATTTGAATATTCAAATGTCTCTTCTCTGACTCTGTGTGTGTGTGTGAGGACATATGCATGGCTCTGTGTGTGTGTGTGTGTGTGTGTGTGTTTTTGCTGTGCTGTCATCAGCGTGGCGGCGGCCATTTTTCAATGTCGCAGATTCTGATGGAGATGCTATCGTTCGGCGCTTCACAGCCATCCATCCCCTTCACTTAGCTAATAGCCACGCCGCGAGAACGAGGGATCGACAGCAGGAAAAAAAGAGACGAGTGGAAGGTAAATATGTCGGCGTCGCACTCGTCTAACAGTCAGGAAATTATACGATTTATTCGCTGATGGCAAATATTGATTTAAAAGGGGGGAAAGGGAGCCGGCGGGGGAGGAGGAGGGGGTGGTTTTGTTGTTGTTGTTGTTTGTTTGAAGGATGCCACTGATCCAAAGTCAAAGAAGAGAGGGGGAGAGGGGGAGAGGGGGAGAACAGAAGATAGACATGCCGATTAAAATGCATGAGATCCTAACTTTGAGATAAGTGCTGAGAGAGGGATCTTGGAGAGATGGGGGGTGGGTGGGGGAGACTGAGGGGTGTAAGAGAGACTGAGAGCAGGGGTGGGGGGGTGGGGGGGGGGGTGCATGGATGGCTAGTTGTGATGTATTCATGCCTTAAGTCAATCTCCATGCAAGGATGGACTGAGATACACAGGCCTGAGGAGAGAGAGAGGGGGAGAGAGGGATGAGGAAAGAGACGAAGAGATAGAAACAGGAAAACTTGGAAAACGCCACGTCCGCGCTCACACACTCAAACGGTGACCGGAGGCCGAGCGCTGTGACACGAACCTCGACAAACACGCCGGCTCCTCCCACCACAACTGACGCCACCGCAGTGAGACGGTCCAACTTCATAAAGATACGATGACGGAAAGAGACGACGAGGAGGGGGGGGGGGAGGGGGAGGGGGGACAGCGTGGGTTTGATTTCGTTTGTGAGGCTGAAACACAGAAAGTCACAGTTTCCTGCTCCTGTGTTGAAGGAGCTCAAAGAAAAGTGGAGGAGGAGCTGATTCTCAAGGTCAATCTGATGAAGAGTCGACATCCTGAGAGACACAACGACACAAAGAGTTTGTCGGGGACATGAACGTCCTCGTCCTCATAAATCTGTGAACTTAACCTTCTTGTAAATTCAGGTTTTATATTCTCAAGAACATTTTTGTTTTTTTAGTCAATAACTGTTTTCAAGTCACAAAATTAAACGTGATTAGTGAGAAACGTGAAATGCATGATGGGAAATGATTGTTTGTTAACTCTCTTCACCAGTAAAAGAGTTTTTAAAGTAACGTTTCAGACGACGGGAGCGATACTGAAGCAGAGATTCAGACGATGTTCATATATTTTTATACAAAAAAATTAATATTTAAACTGAATTGATGCAGCGAAGTGTTTATTTCTGAATAATAAGAAATTTCTTCCATGTCAACGTGTCAGACGCAGATAAATGTACTTTTGCACAGTATGTGAAATCACAACGGAGGCGAGAGGACACAGGAAAACGGCAGCGCTTTCCAAAAACACAGAGAGAAACGAGGAATAAACGCTTGACAAAACAGATGAGGGGGAGAGAGGGGGAGGAGAGGAGGAGGA
>NC_091104.1:3803579-3826079 GCF_024713975.1 Paralichthys olivaceus
ACACACAAACACTCACTGTCCTCATTGTATCTGCATACAACAACAAACTTGTACACACACACACACACACACACACAGACACACACACACAGTTAACAAAAAGCAAACACAAACATTTCTGTGGCGCTGAGACGACATGTGACAATTACGACCAAGAACGAGAGCCGAGTGTGTGAATGAAGAAAGGAGAGAAACAGAGAAGAAGAAAGAGGAGATGACAACGCTCTGAATTTTTATTCTAATCCGATCTGACGTCTGCTTGGTTACACACATGTTGTGCGTGTCTCTCTGAGTAACGCAACATGTTTTCTGCCGCTGAACTTTTTTCTTCTTTCGTTCAAGAGAAAACAGGTTTGAGTTTGAGTGAGTCCATCGTCCAGGAGAAGAAGAAGTGTTCAGACACAAAGACTGACGGACTCCAGGTCAGCTCCGACGGGTTCAAAGCTTCTAACAGTTTTTATCGTGTCGCTCTGGAGCGGAGCTGCAGCGAACCAGAGGAGCTGCAGCGAGCCAGAGGAGCTGCAGCGATCCAGAGGAGCTGCAGCGAACCAGAGGAGCTGCAGCGAGCCAGAGGAGCTGCAGCGAGCCAGAGGAGCTGCAGCGATCCAGAGGAGCTGCAGCGAACCAGAGGAGCTGCAGCGAGCCAGAGGAGCTGCAGCGATCCAGAGGAGCTGCAGCGAGCCAGAGGAGCTGCAGCGATCCAGAGGAGCTGCAGCGAGCCAGAGGAGCTGAGGCGTGTGAGGCGTCGCAGGTTGTTGTGTTGCTGTGTGACATTAACGTCTCATACTGAAACGTAATTCATCTAAAGTTTCGGTTATAATCACCGCCCGCAATGACGCAACTTAAAACACATGACCGCTCATTTCAGGTTCGGGAAAATTTAACGAAGCATAAACCTGGAAAATAAAATTTAAAAAAATGATGTGATCGTTTTCAACCGTCAGTAAAATCTGAAACCAGTTGTGTAGTTTCTGCACATTCAGGACAAAAAGAAGCGAGGAGACGATTCTGTCAACACACACACAACAATGTGAACACACACAAAGACAAAACACACACACACACACACACACACAGGAGACACACACAGGAGACACACACAGTCCCAGAAGACTTCAGCACAACGAGCAGCAACAAACAACAAAACGTGACATCAGGATGTCTGACCCAGGAAGCGTTCGACTCAACACACACATTACACACACACACATGAAACACACACTACACACGGGCAGACACACACCGAGGCAGCGCTCTGCGAGTCTCTGGAGACAAGAGACGAGGACTCAGATTCTCCGGAGCTGCAGAAGTTTCTTTTGTACGATAACAGAGATTTTTGCTGTTTCTAAGTGTTTTTTTTTTTTTTTTAATGGTTAACGATATTTTCATTTTCTCTCCGTCGCCCACTCCCTCTCTTCTCCTTCCCTCCTGGTGTCATTCCTCGCCACTAGAGGTCGCTCCAGCGCGATCATCTCGGACATAAACAAACTCTGTCGGCCACAACTTCCTCCGAGTCCTGTTGAACAGACTGAAAATAAAGATGGACGACGATTCTTCACTTCCTGAAACTGTCCAGAGATGAAGCTCTCCCTTCTTTCTATTTCACGGCTTCATTCGTTCCTCTTTCCTTCTTTCGTTCCCGTCCTCCACTCTCCTTCCTTTCTTTCATTTCACCTTTAATTACTTAGCTATCCTTCCTTCCATCTGTCTTCCCCTTTTCCCTCCTCACCTTTCATTTCCATTCTTTTACATCTTTCCAAACCATCATTCTTCATCCTTTCTTTCTTCCTCCCTCGTAGGCACCACAGTAGGAAGGATGAAGGTGTTTCCGACATCTGCAGCAACAAATTACTTTTCTTCTTCCTTCCAATCGTTTATTCATTTTTCTTCCTGTTCCTGTCCTCCTCCTCCTCCTCCCCCCTCTCCCTCTCTCCTTGTTCTTTCTCTCCCCCTCTCTCTCTGGATGGAGGGAGGTTGGGAGCGTTAACAGCACAGCGAGTATTGCAGCAACAATTACATGTGAAATTAGCCTCGCCTCATAGCCTGCAGTGTAATTCCAGCCTTCTGAGGCGTGGCAAAGTCATCTGTCTCTAATTAAAGATTCCCTCTCTCTCTCTCTCTGTCTCTCCTTCCCTCAGCTTCTCTATATCTCCCTCTCTTGGGTTAACATTCATCTTCGTCCTCTCTCTCTCTCTCTTTCTGGGGGAGGAACATGGGTGAGAAGGTGCGTTTGAAAACCTGATTCAGCTCAGGTCTCGGTTTTCAGCGGGTGAAACAAATTACTTCCTATTTTTTTCTGTTTCATTTCAGTTTTTTTTTTTGGGCCGTTTTTTCTCTTCTTTCCTTTCTTTGTTAATTATTTTCATCTTTATTTATTCATTCTCTCAAACACAAGACTGAAGGATGAACCGTTCAACCAGTATCCTGGATGTAAACGCTCTGGATTCATTATTACAGATCAAACTCTCTACAAACCTGCTATAATATCACTGCAAACCTAATTCCTCTCCTTTTGAAATATGTGTCAAACATCATTTGTTTTTTAAATCTGGTTTTATTTCTGTAAATCTGCTTCTTCTCTCTAATAGAAGAATCAACAGCTCTTCATAAGAACACTACCACCTTTAATTCATTTTTCATTTAATCGACAAAACTGCCTCTTTTATTTCACGTGAATTTAAACCAAACGCCAGACGTCCCAGTTATTCACCAGCTCTTGAACGCAGCATGTGTTTGTGGATCTGCGTGACCATATGCAAATGTGACCTGATCCGTGTCAGGCGAGCCGTGCACGTACATTTAACAACCTGTAATATACACAAAAGAGCGTCGCAGACGTTTCTCACACATTTTGCAGCACGTAGTGATATTCAACTTTGTGTGTATGTTCATGAGCTTCACGTAAATCTTACATTTCTATTTCTATTTTTCATTCCGACATCATGTGATGGTTACAATGACGGAACAATGAGGACAGAAGAGACGGAAAGAAAGAGAAGCAGAAAGAGCTTTTCTGGAAGAGCTCAGAGGATATAGAGCTTAAGCCGTCTGTGTGTTTCTCAGGCATGACTCTCTACTGGAATATAACCCTGTGTGTGTGTGTGTGTGTGTGTGTGTGTGTGTGTGTGTGTGTGTGTGTGTGTGTGTGTGTGTGTGTGTGTGTGCTCAGCCTCCTGTTGAGGTTGTGTACTCTCACTGTTGCCCTCAGGGTTTAAGATGGAGACACTGACGACAGACACACCGGCTGAGAGTCGACTGTATTCTCTGTTTTCATTTCTCTCTTTCTCTGCGTCTCGTCTCCACGGAGATTTATCCTCAAAAGAAAAGTCACGTCATCACTTCCTCTCACCCAGAGTTGGATGTGTTTACGTTTTGGACGCTGTGTGTCTCTAATGTCCACACTGAAGACCCGAGGCCTCCGTTCCTCTGGAACCTTCCACCACCGGGAACCTCTGGAGGAACCATCGCAGGAACCAGAGTCTGAGTGAAGTCCGAACTCCTGAAGTACAGGAAGCTTCGAGGTATTTTTGAACCGGTCGCTGTGTTCAATCAATAATTAACCAATTAGAGGCAGACTGCGGCGGAAACGCTTTCAGCCCCACCTGCCTTCTGAGGACCGCAAAAACTTTCTGGATGTTTAAATTTCTTAGAGCAGTAGTGTTGGAATTAGAGCTAGAGCGGTGGTTTGGTTGGATGACAGACGTGCAGACTGTCTCGTCAGCGACCAATCATCACGTCCACAGTCAAATCTGTGGGTTTGATGACACGTAGACAAATAAACTGTGTCCAGAACAGGAAGTGAGAGAGTCACTACAGACGGAGACGGGACTGTGGGATCAGATCTTTAGGAAACGCGTGTGGAACAAATCCTGTGCACATTTAATTTGAGACTTTTCAAATGTTAATGAACAACATATCCTCGTTACGTTAATAGAAACTAATCCAGTCGTATTATGTTTCCTTCAAAACGTATTCGCTGCAAATTAGTCGTATAAAAACATCATTTATCAGGTTCAAAGGGTTAAACTGTTTTATGAGGAGAAATAAAGTCGTGTTGTTTTCTCTCTCTCTATCAGGACTGTGTGTGTGTGTGTGTGTGTGTGTTTAAGTGTTAATCAGTTCAGTGTCTCTCCTGGTTTGGACTACAGATAACCACTGAAAACACACTGTGAGAGTGTGTGTGTGTGTGTGTGTGTGTGTGTGTGTGGCCTCAGACAGAGCTCCTCTGTCGCAGCAATACTGATTGGTTTTGGAACCCTGTTAATGAGCAGGTGTGTGTGTGTGTGTGTGTGTGTGTGTGTGTGTGTGTGTGAGCATCTCTGCTGCTAAATTCTCATTTCAAATAGCCCATGGTGCTCTGATAGAATGCTGGGCTACACACACACACACACACACACACACACACACACACACTCCTGATAGCCACTGTAATTAGTTGGACTCGACTGGAACTCGCCACGGGGAGAAACAGAGAGCGAGCGAGAGAGGAAGCGACGTCTGTGATGACTTAATGCAGTGAAATGTTTTCAAATGAAACCTTGAGTCAAACTTTTGATTTGTCCCAGAGAGGCCATGTTGCTAAGTAACCGTCCACTGATCTGCATCTGACACTCTCTGCTCCTCTTCTTCATCCTGAGACGTCTGTGTTTCCAACCCCATCAACACGTTTCCTCCCACGGACTCACTCTGAAGAGTTTTTACTGGGCGGCCGGCAGGAGAAACTCTGGAGGATGTTCCCAGCCGCTCACATTCAGCCCCTCTGGATAACTTTGGGAGATCATCTGAAGTTCAGTGCAGGTCTGGAAGCAGCTTCACAGAGAACACAAGCTGCTGGAGACACGTGTGATGAATCTGGTCAAAGCTCGACCAACCGTCAAGAGCCGAGCTTAACGTGAGACGTGCTCCTGCCGACACACAGCAAACACAACCTCCCCGACCGGAGTGACAAGTTCACAGACACTTTAATATATTATTATTCTATATTGGTATAACACCTGCTGACTGATGCGTCTCCTCTTTTAAATGATTTCCAGTTGTTGATCATGAAATCAAAATACTTTTAGTCCAAACTCAGTGGTGTGTGTGGGAACTTCACACCACAAACACACACACACACACACACACACACACACACACACACACACCCCTTCCTCTTTGCTTTCCAAGGTTGATAAGTGCCTCCATCTAACATCACAATAAACAGTAGAGCTTCAGTCTGCCAAGCCGGGCTGCAGAAACAACTGTCAGCCCAGCGTTCCTTTTCCGGAGGACACACACACACACACACACACACACACACACACACACACACACACACACACACACACACACACACACACACACACACACACACAACACTCACACAAACACTCACACATACACACTCTCCCTTCTCACTCTTTTCTCAGTTGCATGCAGCACACACACACACAAACAAAAACACACACACACACACACAAACACACACACACACACACACACACACACACACACACACACACACCTCCAAAAAGAACACGTTTTGTTGGGTCCTGGTGTTTCTATGGTTACAGGGTCGAGTCCCCCCAGCATTTCAGGGGAGCACAGCGAGGTTCTGTAACGTTCACATGGAGGCCAAAAAAAAAACACTGGAAAAAACATGGGGGTTATCCAAGCACACACACACACACACACACACACACACACACACACACACACACACACATCCTGGAGTGTTGGTAATGTTGTGGTGTGTTGTTCATGAACTTGGAACAACGGTGGAAACACAAATCTCAGAGCGACTGAGTGAAAATACAAACATACAAAATCTGAAGTCGTGATTTCAGTGCTAATGGTTCGTTCCTGAACTGCTTCAGTTTAAATTCTATATTTGTGTGAATATCACAGGTTGAGCAGGTTGATGCAGATTCAACTGTAAGATGTGAATCATTAAGTGAAAACATTAAATTCTAAAGATCATTTTAATATTCAACAAAACTCACAGTTCTTAAGTTTAACAAACCTCCATGTTTAATTTAACATCGAGTTCACAGGTTCTGTTTTTATAAAATAAAGATGGACGACACTTCCACACTTCATCCTAAAAATATTAAGACATCTCTGATTCCAACACACATCTCGAGCCGACGATGACGATGGCCACTCGTATTTATTTATTCATTTAATTTGAACGCTACCTCGTCTGGCTCCTTGTTATTTCACTTATATTTACTTTTCTTGCTTTGCTGTCAAAGCACTTTGTAAAAACATTAATATTATTATTACTTGAACATGTGATATTGACGTGTACTTAGATTTTTTTTTTAATTTTTTACGTTTGCAAACATGGAGGAGGCGGGGTTTAATGAGAGAGAGACGCTTTGGCTTCACTTCTTGGAGCCACCGTGTTCATGCAGCGTCTCCGGGTTTGAGAGTTGAGTGTTTTAATATAGAGAACCAGGCCCAGCGAGTGATAACTGAGTGATATGAGATTAAAATAGCCAGAATGAGCAGCGGACTGTACACAGCCCTGCAGCTCTGTCTGACTGAGGCAGAGAGACAGTATAAGAAAGCGACCTTGGAATGGGCAAGGAGACGCTGTCGAGCTCCGCATCAATATTTTAACAGGAGAGTTGACACATCAAAAAAAAAAAAAAAAAAAAAAATAGAGCGAGAGGGAAGGAGAAGAATGCCCAGCGATTCCAGAGTCATCTAAAATTCATGCATGCATCATCACCGCCATGAATATTCATACAGAGATGAATATTTAAGTGCAACTCCTATAGAGAAATTAGGTTCATCTTTACACTTATCAATAATTCGCAGGCCAGGTGAGTCACATCAGATGCTGAATAAATCATGACGGCACTCTCACACTCACACACACACACACACACGCACACACACGCACACACACACACACACACACACACTTTCTGTGATTGTGAGGAGCCTCGTGATTATGATTCGCTCTCTGGAACCCTCACTGTGACCATCACGAGTAAACACCCGACACAAACCTAATTCTCTCTTTCATAGTTTCAAGCTTTGCTGCTTTATTTGATCCAGACAGTCGGGAGTGAAGGGAAAGGCGGAGGTAAGGTGACATGTTGCCTAAACCTCACACACACACACACACACACACACAAATAACAAAAAGTTCAGACAGAGAGAAAACGAGTGAGGCACAAAGGTACATGCGTGTGTGTTGCTTTGCAGCGGTGCCTTCTGGGTAAGGGGAGACTGAGATGTCGGCAGCGTGATAATCACACCTGCGTGAATACGTTTCTGTTTTTAAAGGTGAGTTTCAGGTGAGTTCAGTGTATTTGACTGTTTACACATGAACCCTCAGAGTTTCTCTTTCGCTGCCTCGTTCTGATGCTTCACATGACCAGCAGGGGGCGACTCCACTGGTGGTCATGTCTCTGTGTTAATAAAAAGTTTCTGGTGCCGGTGAGAAGTTTTGTTTTGTTGTGAAGTTTCTGATCCACATAACAACAGACAGGAAACAGACAGGAAACTCGTCTCACCTTGAAGAGTTGATGTCTCTGCTCCTCTGACATCATCAGCTGGTGACTGTCCATCACCATGGCGTCCATGTCCATCAGCCAGTCCCAGAGCTCCTGGTACTCGGCCTCGAACTCCTGCAGACTGACGGCAGAGAGAGAGAAAGATTATCAGTGGAATCACTGCTGTCGTCTCACGTTGTGGTTCCTCCGTGTTCTACTTCCTGTCATTGTCGTAAGTGTCCCGCAGCAGTGAGACATAAAGTGAGAGAGAGACACTGACGGATTAAATCAGAGAGAGAGAGAGAGAGAGAGAGAGAGAGAGAAAGCAGAAAACTCCTCAAGTGGCCGTTAGAGGAGAAACTAAAATGTCCTCCGAGAGAAACGAGGACAGAGATTCTTTGGACGCTGGTTCTTTGATTGCAGGTGAATCAAACACATTACATCACTGGAGTGAATCACACGTCTGACAACACACATCGACGGAGAGTCAAGATGGACGACGTGTCTCCACGTCCTCTGTTCAGAAATGAAGGTAAAATACGAACGCTGCCATCGGACCCAGACGGTGGAGCGGAGCCGCGGTATCGAACGACCACGAGCCTCAGCTGCAAACATCAATCAAACGTTTCTGAGAAGTTTGGTCTTAATTCGTTATTTGATGAGATGAAGGCTGAGACCGACTCTGATTGGTCGATTGACTCTGCGTCAAAATGACGTCATCGGCACAAGATGGCCGCCTTTGTATGTGAGATATTCTGTCTTCATTTCTCGGGAGGACTTGGACACACGTCGTCCATCTTTATTTTACGGTCTGTGGTTCCCATGAGAAGGTTGAAGCTAATTTTACAAGTTCAAAGTAAATGTTTATAACGGACAGATCGTTCGGCGCTCTCTCGCACCATACGAGGACAATTCAGTGTCTTCGTCCCACAAAGAGACACACACACACACACACATGCACAGAGTTTGTCCAACAGCAGGTTCCAGATGTGTCCTCGTGTTTTAGCTGCTGGATATAAAAGTGTCCTGCTCCGGACAAATCTGTGTCCACTAGCCGACTTAGTTTTCTAACTTCCTTGTTTCCTTCTCCTCTCTCTTCCTCCCTCCTCTTCTATCCCATCGTATCGTCCCTCATCTTCCTCAGCCTCCGTCCTTTAGCTTTCCCTCCCCCTCCTCCTCCTCCTCCTCCTCCCTTGTCCTCTCACCTCCTCCTCCTCCTCCTCCTCGACACAGGATCACATCAAATATTTATGCTGCTGGAACAGGGGCCGATTGCTCAAACACACACATTACTGTCAGTCGTTTTGTTAAGGTGTCCCTGAGTGTGTGTGTGTGTGTGTGTGTGTTTATTATTTATATATTCGGTGGTTTTCGGTCTCGGCGGGGATCGCCAACATGTTTCTCAACATTAGCGGTGAAATTGCTTGGAATTCTCCGGTCGCCCACGACGACAGTTTGACAGCTCTGTCAGGCCCACAGCGTTTCTACCACAATTCACTTACACACACACACAAAGTACACGTACACACACACAGACACACAATCGCACAAAACAATTCCTCCAATACACAAAACAACACAGCTACTGATAATTACATGTGCACACAGAACCCACATTAAACACTACACAAGAACACACACTGACACAGACACACAACTGGAGGAGTTGTCAAAGTAAACAAAGTAAACTATGAATGAAACAAACGACAAAAGACAAAAAACTACACGTTGGTTTTCGATTCACGTCGAACTCTGAGGTGAAGACGTGTTTCCTGTCGATGTATTTATTACCCATAAGCCTCCAGCGGCTTGTGAAGGAATGAGAAGTGAACACATTATTTTAATGAGTCCAAGAAAAGTGCGTTCTTCAATCAATCCTCTTTCTAAAACTTCTCTACTTTCCTAAATGTTCAGAGATTTAAAAACTTTTGCCTCCTCCTCAAACCAAAAGTTCTCACTCTCACTTTCTAAACCAGTGACGCGTTCGTGTTCCTCCACCAACCAGAGCAGCTTCAGTCACATCTCTGTCTGTCCAGACTCTCGTGAGGTCACGCTGACCTTTGACCTTTGGAATCTGATCAGTTCGAGTGGCAACTGATCGAACTTTGAAGAAATTCACGTTCGAGAGGCCGAAAAACGTGTTTTGTGAGATCATCACGACTGAATACACGATGAGTTCATCCATCAGTCAAAGTGAAAGTTTGAAACTAATTCCCAGACTTTACAAAACGTCCAGAATCTACACTTTTGAAAATTGTCTTCACTTTTCTGTGTCCTCCTCTTTTTACCGAATGTCCACACTCTGTCAAAAAAAACCATACCGGGAACAAAACGTTCCAAAATGCACTTTTTAAAAACACCAGTTTACGGCCGTGTTACAAACGTCACAAACGTTCTTTCTCCTCCTCCTCTACCTCCCGTCTTTCTAAACTCTCCTTCCCTTTGTCCTCTTCCTCGCTCCCCTGTCCCTCCATCGTCTTCCGCTACAGGACAACAGAACATCTTCCCACCTCCTCCTCCATCTTTCTGCTCACATCCCCTCTCCCCCCTCACAGGCCCCTGTCCTCCTCTGCAAGTGATTCTCAACGAAATGAAAACAGAGAAGAAGAAAGTGAAGGAAGCGAGCGCTGCTTCCTTCCCCTGAGGCGGCGTTCCTCATTATGCGGCGAGCGGAGCGGCCCTTTACTGACTCAGGCAGATGAAGGAGATACAACACTCGCGCAGATTGTTTTCTCTTGTCGTTTGTCGTTGTTCACTCCCCCACCTCCACTCCTCCTCCTCTCCCCCCCCACGTTTCCGTCTTGTTCTCACACTAATGTTAACTAAACGCTTTGTAAAACAGGATTCTCTCGGGGGGGGGGGGGGGGGGGTTTGGAATACGAGAAAACAGACAAATCGTAGAGCAAGGAGCGACGTGGCGGCACTGCGGGGCTGCGTTCGACACCGGGACGGTTACACAGCTGTTTGAAGTGTCAGGTTCTCTCTCTGTCACGCGGCTCTGACGGCGTGCGTGGGAGAGTTACAGCGAGCCGCTCTGACATTTAGTCACTTGAGGAAATTCAAATTATAGAAATCTATTATTCATTTCTATCTTGTCATGATTCCAGCAGATACAATGAGGCGGAACGTGTGAATCTACACAGCGGAGACAAACATTGATACCGGTCAGAGAAGAGGTTTGATCGATTCTCAGTTACAGATGTTTGACTGATGTGGAATTTGTTTTCAACAAAAACAAGGTTCGGGTGGATTCAGGTACATTTCTGCCACTCGTCTGTTTCAAACATGAGATCAACGTATTGTCTGTAATTCTCTTCAGAGTTTAAAAGTCTGGGGGCGGAGCCTGTAGGACACACACGTCTGTCTTCTAAGCTGGAATGGATTCATCATCTTCCACTTTCTACTCCCGTCTCTTTCTTTTCATCACTTCCCAAGTCTCTGTCTCCCGTCTGCTGCGACTGTGATAGCAGCTGTAACCACTGACTCTAATTCATCATCCTCCTCCCAAAGAGGAGGAGGAGGAAGAAATGTCAGGTGAGGAAAGAGAGAGAGAGAGAGAGAGAGAGAGACAAGAGGAGGAGAGGAGGAAAGTTGAAGTAAGGAGAAGAATGGAGAACGAGGAAAGAAAAGAAGTGTGAACAGGCGGAAACGAAAAGAGGTAGAGACGGGATGATGGCGAGAAGAAGAGTAAAGATAAAAGATGAGAGGAAAGAATGGAGGGATGGGGGGAGGGGAAAGTGAAGGAGGGAGGAGATGAAGTGATAGAGTGAAAGGTTGAATGAGTCATTGGCAGCCGTCACCTTTCAGACAGAGAGCGTTCGATTTATGAGCGATTCAGAGACATTCGTCTCATGGGTTCATCCGACAGATGTTACAACACAGTGAGCAGCAGCACAGCGCCCCCTGCTGACGCTCACTCACTCACCCACTCACTCACTCGCTCACCCACTCACTCACTCACTCACTCACCCACTCACTCACTCACAGATAAGCAGTAAAATTCACCTGCTGCTTTGTGTTATATTCATTCATTTACTATTTTCTTAATCCATTCATATAATCATTCAACTGTTCCTTTATGAGCTTCATTATTCATTCGTTCACTCAATGTTTCCCTCATTCTTTCTTCCATCCGTTTATTTGTGTAATTATTGATTCACTCATTCAAAATGAATTCACTCTTTAATCAGTAACTGTATTTATTTGTTGAGTGATTGATTACATCCATTCATTCATTCATGTTATCACACTGTTGCTCTCTCACTCTTTAAACAATGAAGTCACTCACGTCCATTTATTGAGGCGATCACTCGTTCACCCACTCTCTTACTCACCCACTCTCACCCATTCATCGAGAGCTTCCTTCACTTACACACTTATTTAATGATGAAGTCATCCCTTCACTTCTCCCATTCATTCATTCATTCTTTTTCCTATTCCTGCATTAAATTGACTGTTTATCAGTTTATTTTTTCACTCATTCATTGGTTCTTTCATTCATTTCTTGTGGTAATGACTTTTCATTATTACGTGAACACGAGCGTTCACGATTGTTCAACCCCAGAATCATTTACCGGACTTTTCGGTTCTTTAAAAACCAAACGACACAAAGTAAAAGAGATTTTTCTGCCGTCGAACTTTCTTTTGTTATTAATTAAGATTCGAGATGTTTGATGTGAGATCAGTGAATAATTCAGTCTGACTTTCATTTTCTTTACAACTGAACCAAAACCGGGAAATCTCAACTGAGCTCAACTCACAGCAACCGGAGAAAAACATGTAACATCCAGTTAATGCCAAACTCATCACACACACCACTGCACGACAGACACACACACACACACACACACGCACACACACACACACACACACACACATCTAAAAAAGAAGGAGCTAATATATGAATAACCAATGAGGATCTAACACATCCAGAGCAAATTACTGAAACATTACACTGCTGCAGCCACAGAGGAGAAAACACACACAAACAGAATGAATCTTTCATTTACATTTGTGTGTCTGTGTGTGTAAACAACTTATGTTCCTTTTATTCAAATAGAGGAGTCCACAGTTTACCAAAACGAGTGTGTGTGTGTGTGTGTGTGTGTGTGTGTGCACTGTGACGACGAAACACAAAAAGTCTGCAGGAACAAAACATAGGACGGACTCACTGTGAGAAATTTAAGCTTCATTTGTCATTTGCATACACTCAAGTTTGTGTGGTTATTTTTTGTATACTGTATGTGTGTGTGTGTGTGTGTGTATGTGTGTGTGTGTGTGTGTGTGTGTGTGTGTGTGAGTGATAACCACGGAGGGAGGCTCCTCAAAGTCGAGGATGAAACGCCAAAAGGCAGCGTGACCAAAGATGCCGCTCGCTGAGCCCGGCCACAGCAGATTACTGTTGTTAACACTCGTACTCTGAGTGTGTGTGTGTGTGTGTGTGTGTGTGTGTGTGTGTGTGTGTGTGTGAGTGTGTGTCCTCCTCATCATAACAAAGAACAGTCACATGATGTTTTCGGTCTGTTTGTGTGTCTCTGTTGTGTTTTCTTGTGTTTGTACATAGTTGTACTTTTCACTGACGCTCTGTCGTGGATGAGAACGTTTTCTTCCTCAGCAGTTGGAAGTTAAAACGCGTTGCTCAAAGGTTCATCAGTGGGAACCAGGAAGTGGTTCAGGGATCGAACCCTCAACCTCCCACTTTCCAAGCGTGCACAGTAAATGTAGGTGTAGTGGTGACGAGCGGTATCGATAAATGATTCGACGAACACTGACGACGTTTCACCCACTTTACACTTATCACATGATGAACTCCTCGAATATCATAAATCATTTCAAATATAAAAACTTGTACTGAGCACTTCTTCGTTGGTGTTTACCTGTTGCTTCTGGCCATCTGAGTGCAGTGCCTCCTGCTGGTGGATGAGGGGTAGCACAGGCTGCTCAGTTTGACGGCCATCTGCTCCAGAGCGGCTCGCTGAGCTTCTCGCTGACTGGAGATCAGTTCAGTCTGGAAACACAATAAAAAACAAGAGTTTTTGAAAATCTGCACTTTGGTCGGCGTTTGTTAGAATCTGTTTGTTTTGACGAGACTCGAATGAAGAAGCAAAGGTTTCTGTGCGAACAGGAAGTAACAAGCAAGATGTAATCAACCGAGCAGCCTACAGGGGGGGCCAGCTGCAGCTTTGTAGTTCTTGGATTTTTGGTCAAATGTCCGTCACTGAAAATACATGAATTCATTTCTGTTTACGACAAAACATAAATAAAAACTTCACAGTAACTTCAATTTATTATGCTCATGATAAAAACTCACATCTTCATCATTAGATCAGTTTCATTTCACCAGATCAGCAGAATCAAAGTAGTGTGTGTGTGTGTGTGTGTGTGTGTGTGTGTGTGTGTGTGTGTGTGTGTGTGTGTGTGTGTGTCTTCCTCTGAGTGTGATTAGCTGTTTATTGCAGATGAATGAGATCCGGCTGTGCCATGTTTTGACGGACGTGCCCTTTAAAGCCCGGGAGCGACCAACAAGCCACTAGAAACACACTCCAGGCTTATCCTGCACTCTCATCTCCGCTGACACACACACACACACACACACACACACACAAACACACACACTTGCATATCCATATGTACATGTATATGCATATAAATGTATCTACACACACCTTGATTACTCACACCCACACACAAATCTCACAAACACAAATTACCCATAAAACCCCACACATACCCATTTTGCATGAATCGCATATCTCTGGCGCAAATTACCACACACACACACACACAGACACACACACACACACACACACACACACACACACACAAATCGACCCTGAATTGCTCCACACACAGAACAGACGACACACATATTCATACGCGGAGCGTGGATCTCGACTCTCAAATGATCCGTCACACACAAACACACGCGTCACATCCAGTCACACTCGGCATCCAGACACAATCATACAGAGGCACTCAGCACGGCGCTCAGATGTAATTGCATACAAACTATATGGAGATGAGGCTTCAATTGAACCAATGAAGGCAGAGCGAGCGTGTACAAACAGCCCCACACACACACACACACACACATGACCGCCCAGTTTTTTTTTTCCTCATTCGGCAACAATCTGAATAAAGTGTCGTTGCGTCGCGTTTGCCATCCGATCTACTTAGCGGACTCGGCGGAAGGATCTGAAAAGGTCATCCAATCTGTGTATGGCAGAGCGGCTCAATCAGAGAGCTAATAAACAAACCGGCAATACACAATCAACAGCGCTGCCTGTGTGTGTGTCTGTGTGTGTGTGTGTGTGTGGGAGTGTGTTTTGTTTTTCTGTGTGCTGCTATTACAGAAATGAAACTAACTGGAAGCTCTCAGAGAAAATGTTTCTCACTTTGTCTAAATGTCTCTCCACTTTCATTCATCACTCCTCCCTGCTTCTCTCCGGGTTGCGTTTGCAGCCTGTTTGCTGCCTGGTTAGTCGGCCAGTGAGTCAGTAAATCAGTCAAGTTGTTCATTAGTTGGTTAGATTGTTCTTTTCTGTGCTAATGTGCTCCTCCGTGCAGCTCAGGACTCTGGAGCTGGGCCCAGAATTACATTTAGAAGAAGTGGAGAAAAGGTTCTGTGTTTAAAGTGAGTGGGAGAAATGTCTCAAGGAACTAGAGAGTTTAAAGTGAACTTTTAAGTCCGTGTGCCAAAAAGTAAAAATACTTTAATGTTTATTTTATAGTTCTCATCTTGTGAACGTTCCACAAAGATGTGATTTTAATTAAATACTTTAAATCTTCAGAACCTGGTGGGACGAGCTCTGTCCATGGTGCTGATTCTAACGATGTTACGACAATTTTAATTCCAGCTTCGGGTTTTTCCCCCCAAAAATATCAACATAAGATTTTTTTATATAATGCAGGTTTTCAACAAATTCATAATTAGTGACGTTTATGGTAACGGGCTCACTGACACTTCGACAGTCCAGTTGGAGCCGTTGAAAACAGGCGGATGGAAACAGACGAGTGTTCGGAGAATTAAAGGATGAAAGGATCCTGAGATCCTGAGATCCTGAGATCCATCCTATCGCAGGTTGAGCTTCTTGTTGCTCTATAATTACATTTTATACAGCTAAGTTTTTGGTTTTGTTTTTTTTTAAAGACTTTAAGAAATATGGTGCTACGCTTAAAGTGTGTGTGTTTGTGTGTGTGTGTGTGTGTGTGTGTGTGTGTGTGATTTCAAATGGAACAGCTGAGTCTGGAGTTTCCAGTCTTGTCTTTAACGTTGCTAATAGACACAAGAATCAATGAGAATCTGCTTCATTTGATGAATATGTAGACAATCCCCTGACACACACACACACACACACACACACACACAAACAGACACACACACACACACTCGGAGTGTTTTTTTTGTGGATCAGTCTGTGTGTGTGTGTGTGTGTGTGTGTCTGTGTGTTGCACTACAATGTGCTGAATCAAGTCATTTTGGGGTTTTTTGTTTACATGTCAGGGCCAATTTACCCAGCATCCCTAGAAACCCTCACAAGCACATCTCCCTCGAGGTAAATGTGTGCAAGTGTGTGTCTGTGTGTGTGTTTACATGCTGAAAAATCCATGTGTGTGTGTGTGTGTGTGTGTGTGTGTGTGTGTGTGTTTGCTGGCAAGTGCACATGTTGATTTGCTGCTGTGAAAATGTGGCTCGATGCCCTGCGTGTGTACATGTGTCCTCCCGTGTGTCTGATAGTGTGTGTCTGAGTGTACGTTGATGTGTGTGTGTGTGTGTGTGTGTGTTTGTGTGTGTGTGTGTGTGCGTGTGTGTTTGCTTCCTGGGGTTTTCCCGGGGCTATAACTGCCAATCAAACAGCAGCGTGAGGACTCAGAGCTGAGCAGCAGCAAATAAACACGCAGCAAGATCCACAGCACATCGTCTGCTCTTCAGCGTGATTCATTAAAAACAAATACCAGCTAATTAATCAATACACAACTCAATCAACTAATCATTGCGCTGAATCCATAAACAGGAAGTAAAGCGTGTTCATTTGTGCTAAATAAAGCATAACGTGTGTGTTTGAAGCCACATTATCTGTCTCACTGTAGCCTCCTGTCTGTCCCCTGCGAAGCAGCAGAGACACACAGGAGACACGTTTTGTGCGACTCGAGTATCCAGCGGCGCTCGAGGTTTCCCCTCAGCCTCGCGTCTTCAGTCTGGAACATCTTAATGCCAGGAGTCATGTGACTGAGCCCTGGGCCGCTGGCGGACTGGGCTGATTGTTGCCTGGAGCGTTGCCTGAAAACAGTCTTCTAGGAATTGAGCGGGTTTTGTCACAAAGACATGGAGATGAAATTTAGAGTAAGAGATTCCCTCCTGTCTTTCTGCTGCGCTCACCGACTGAGAAACGTGGAACTCTGCGACTCATTATCTTTTCACTTTAATGACACACGACGAGTGTTTTATCAACGGCAGGTCGATGACACATAGAAAAGTCTGACTGAGAAAAACTGAGAGTTGTAACAGACGCTAAATATTTGCTGTTATTGATGTGGGCTCAAAATAATACGAACCAAATGACGTTGAAATGAAACCTTTGTGTTTTTACACGTTAAAAAGTCTTACGAGCTACACGGCTTCTGGCACCAGTGCACACATGGCCAACAGGTGGCGATGGTGAGCATATTGATGGTTAAAACCTGAAGAGCTGTAGATGTGAGGACTGAAGGGTGTGATCTTACAAGGGGGGGGGGGGGGGGGGGTTGCTTGTGTGTGTGTGTGTGTCACAGGTCAATACTGGAGGTGAGATATTCCAATAACAGGGTGTTTTTGTCTTGATAGAGCAGAGCAGTGGGTAATGATACAGGATCAATAATGGATTTGAGATGTCTGCATCCAGAGTGCACACACATAAACACACACACACACACACACACACACACACATTAACACACACACGTGTTCATGTCGATGCTGTAATACAGTTTGATTTGTGTGAATGCTCAGCTTTCATCTTTGAAAGCAGAAGAATAATTGCAAGCAATACAACACACACACACACACACACACACACACACACACACACACACACACACACACATTATGACAGTCAGGCTGTAACGCTGAAGGTTCAAGAAAAAGATTCAAAGACCAATTTTAGAATAAAAACAATGAGAGATATTTTCTAGATTCTCAAAGAAATCACTTCATAAACTTCTCTGTTCCAGATGTTTTCACTCAAACCTCTGTTTTAATCTACGACTCATCCATAACTTTCACTTCTGTATGAATCTGAATCGTTTCATCACAACTACATATTTTACACTTCAGTTAAAATCACAGTTTTATAAAGAAGCTGCAAGAATCTGTTCAGGATGTTTTTGAAAAGATTTTTCTTCTGAGAGAAAAACACAAAAATAAAAACAAATGGTCGGTCGCATGAATCTGAAGAGAGCCACATCTGTGAAACAGAGGGGTGTGTGTGTGTGTGTGTGTGTGTGTGTGTGTGTGTGTGTGTGTGTGTGTGTGTGAGTGTGTGTGTGTGTGTGTGTGTGTGTGTTGTCCGCAGGCTGCTTGTGTTGTCCAGATGTTTCTGCTGAGGAATCTACATCTAAAGTTAAAGTTTAAACTTCAGCTCACCTCCTCTTCTTCAAACTGACATTTTATAACCTCTCTCCCTCCTCCTCTCTCTCCTCCTCTCCCTCCTCCTCGCTCTCCTCTCTCTCCTCCTCCTCGCTCTCCTCTCTCCCTCCTCCTCTCTCCCTCCTCCTCCTCTCTCCCTCCTCTGTTGCTTCATAGAGCTCTGAGCAGTGTTTTTGCACATAAAGTTTTTACCATCCTCTGCAGGAAGGATTCTGGATTTTCAAACATCTTCCTCTGTGCCCTCCTCCTCTGTGCCCTCCTCCTCTGTACCCTCCTCCTCTGTACCCTCCTCCTCTGTGCCCTCCTCCTCTGTGACCTCCTCCTCTGTGCCCTCCTCCTCTGTGACCTCCTCCTCTGTGCCCTCCTCCTCTGTGCCCTCCTCCTCTGTGCCCTCCTCCTCTGTGACCTCCTCCTCTGTGCCCTCCTCCTCTGTGACCTCCTCCTCTGTGCCCTCCTCCTCTGTGATCTCCTCCCCATCTTCTCCTGTCAGTCTGCGATGTCACCTCCACCTCATCTCTCACTCGTTCTCATTAAGATCTGATTTTTTTTTTTTATGTTGCTTAATTATTTCCTAATTAGTTTGCGTGTTAATTAGAATAGTGGCTAATGTTAATTAGCTGTATTAATGGGAGCTGCTGTAACACCTGCCCCCAGCACTGGGCTGCACCACCTGCCATATATCTTCATCTGGAATCAGCTCCCTGACTCTGACTCTGCAGGATATGTTGTAACACTGAACCGTCACTTATCGTATTTCCTTCTGTATTATTCTTTTCCTAAAGTCCGACAGCTTCTGTCGTCATTGTGTTTATGACGCGTGAGTTTATAATCTAACAGTGATAGAAGAAAGTAAAAGTGAAGGAACAGAAGTTTGACGCTGAACTCAGGATGTTTCCACAGCAAAACTTACAGATCGCTCCTTTAAATCTTTAAATCTTTAAATCTTTAAATCTCAAACATTTCATGAAAGTTCTTTTAGTTTCTTCCTATAAAATGTTTTAAAGTCACTGAACTTTAACTCAGAAGGTTTCATCCTGTGTGTTCAACAATATGAGACTGTATCAGGCATCAACATTCACTGTGTCACACACACACACTCACTCACACACACACACACACACACACACACACACACACACACACACACGCCTGACACCTCTCTGAGTTGAATTAGCTGATCTCCCAGCATGCTCTAGTGATGCAGACCTAAACCGCTATTAAGAAAAAAATCGCAAAAGAGCCCAAAGAAAGAGCGAAGAGAAAATGATGATCACCTGAAAAATCAATAACATCTCTCCTGTCCCCGCACACACACTCACACACACACACACACACACACACACACACACACACAGTTTATTGGTTAAAGACACGGCAGCGTGCAGGTGGAAGTGTCTCTGATTGGCTCGGAGATGCTGAATGACAGACAAGGTCAGAATCACTTCACTGTATCCTCATGCATGTCTATTTATCTATTACAGCACACACACACACACACACACACTCACACACACACGCACGCACGCACACACACACACACGCACACACACACACACACACATACAATCAAGCAGAAGACAGTTCTCAGAGATAATTATGTGAGAAAAGAAGGTTTCGTAAAAACTAATTTCAGAAAAGAGGTGAACTGACACATTGAATGTGGAGATGGAGAGAATAAAAGAAATGTGTGTGTGTGGATTAGAGGGGGGGGGGGTATATATAAGACATCTGTGGGATGCAGGGACATTCTAGAGAGAAATAAGTTATATTAGAAAAGCAAAGACATCTATAGAATCTGGGGACATTAAGGGAACAATTGGACAGTTTTAGTAAATAAGGGCGATGTATAAAAAGTGAGGACATTTATACAAAACTAGAATAATAAACTAAACCTTCTATAATAAATGAGGACACTTACAGAAAATGAAGACACGTATAGAGACATTTACAAAGATTAGATGTTTAAGATTAAAAGTTTGCTTTATGGATAAAGTTTGTGTTCAGGGTTGTGAAATGTATTGTGTTAAAAGGTGTGTGTGTTTGTGTGTTTGTGTGTGTGTTGTGGTCTTTGCACGTCCACTAAACTAATCGAAGAATAAAAATTACAATACACCGTCAGCAGAATCCACAGGAGCTAAACATGCTGCCTTTCTGTTGTTTTCTCCTCCATCCATCCCTCCATCATCCCCCGTCCATCCCTCCATCAGGTGGAGTGACCTTGTATTTCATTTACTGATAATTACATGGATTTATTCCACCGAGAGGCCTTAATTAGAATGCTAGAAATATTGATTGCCTCTATCATCTCCCTCTCTCCTCCACTCATCCCTCCTCCCTCTCTCCCTCCATCCTTCCCTCCATCAGCCCCCAAACAGTTTGAGAATCAGACAGAAACAGAGAGAGGGCTGAGAGGAAGGAGGGAGGCGGTAAAGAACAGATGAACATGTTTAAAAAGACTTGATTTGTTCTTGTTAGCAAAGAACGAATTACACCGTGAAAGTTGAACGTTAACTGTTGTTGTGACTTGAATTTAAAAATATCGGTTTTATTTTCTTATTGAATTATATAGAAAGAGAAAAGTAAAGCTCCTGCAGCTCAAACCTCAGGTCAGTGATTGTATTTGTCACAGTGTCGGAAAGTGTGATTGTTGTTTAGCCACTACAAGAAGTTTCTGATGGTTTTCACGTAAAGGAACAGCCTGAAAACAAATATGAGAATAAAAAGTTCATATTCACAGAGAGATTGAATATAATGTGCTCACTCTGCTGTGAGGTGAAGGTAGATCCATGTTTTTAGATTACACTGAATTACATCTCTAGGGTTATGATCTAAAATCTTTCCACTGCCCTAAACCAGGCTGGTTGTTGGTTCGAATCTAAATAACTCTGGAATGTTTTCGCCTCTTTTAGCTGCAGATTCTGGTTTTAAAGAACTTTTACAACCCGGTTGAGTCTCAAGTGTTTCAGCTGTTTTCTCAAGGAACACATCTGTAAACATCTGCTGAGCGAAGTGAGCCTCCAGCAGGTCAGATATTCTCTGAAGGGCTGATAACATCGGGTTCAGGTCGAGTTCATCTCTCCCTGCTCGTCAGTCTACAGTTTAATATCATTTCACTTTTGAATTTCAACAACAAGCATATCTGTCCTCTGCTCGGTTGTTAGTGATAATCAGTGGTTTATCCTGATATCAGACAGCGGAGATCACAAAGAACTCACTGATTATCAATTAGCAACTTGATTATTAATTACATCTGTGAATCATCGTCACAAAAGCATTGTGGGATGGAAAAACTCAGTGGCAGAGAAGAAGAAACACTAAGTGAAATGAATTATCAGCCGAGCTAACGGGCCTGCTGACTTTATTTTCTGCTGGTCGAAGCAGAAAGACGCCGCTCTGTTTCTTTTTTTTTTTTTTTTTGATGTTTGATTAATTATTTTGGTGCCAATCCATTTCTGCTTCCCTCCATATTTAATTAAAATATCATTTTAAAACATAATTAAGTTTTTAATCCAACTGCGAGTGAGTCTCCAGCAAAGCCAAGAAGACTCTCTCTCTCTCTCCCTCTCCCCCACTCTATCGGCAAATAGGAAGCTGCCTGC
The DNA here is from genome assembly GCF_024713975.1 of Paralichthys olivaceus. Taxonomy (NCBI): domain Eukaryota; kingdom Metazoa; phylum Chordata; class Actinopteri; order Pleuronectiformes; family Paralichthyidae; genus Paralichthys; species Paralichthys olivaceus. The sequence continues at coordinate 3,825,290 of NC_091104.1, forward strand.
AGGCTTCACACACACACACACACACACACACACACACACACACACACACACACACAGAGGTGAGTTAAGCCTTCAAGTTGCAAGTAAGGAACAAATGTTGTGAATCTTCTGTTCAGTGTGAGAACATCCTGTCTGACCTGGGTTGTACTCAGTGTGTGTGTGTGTGTGTGTGTGTGTGTGTGTGTGTGTGTGTGTGAGTGTGTGCATGCATGTGTAAACACCCAGCATGCTGCACAGCGGCTGCTGATGGCCGAGCTAATTATGCATGAAATCAAATATGATTTAAAAAACAACATCACAAGAAATTCTTTCTCTGCTACAACGCAAACACACACACACACACACACACACACACACTCACACACACACAGACACAAACACACACACACACACACACACACACACACAGCAGGAGGGTCGGGCAGATGATGTTGATTGAACACGTTTTTGTTTGGATCTTTACGTTTCTGCAGTTTGTAGAAGAACAAGAGGAAAGTAGAAGGAAGGACGAGCTGCAAGGATTCACATCTGATCTGGAATCAGACTGAAGAGAGAGGTTTGATGTTCCTGAAATCAGTGATAGGCTGCTGTACCTAAATGTGAGTATTAGTACACGGTCAACAAAGGTACAGTTTGGGCCTTAAGACAGAATCCAAAGTACTTTTACTTTGATACTTTGAGATGAGACGTTAAACCACCGGAGATCAGCAAAAACTTCCGCGAGAAGAAAAGACACTCTTCAAACATATAGGTAATGTAATCACACACACACACACACACACACACACAC
>NC_091104.1:3831079-3863579 GCF_024713975.1 Paralichthys olivaceus
ACACACACACACACACACACACACACACACACACCTCTTCATTCTCATTCATTATTTCTTCAGACAAAAAAATCAAAAACATCAAGAAACAACCAGACAACAATGACAGACAGACAGACACACACACACACACACACACACACACACACAGTCAGCCTCTCTGTTGGTAGTGACAGCCTACAGTGATCCTTGTTGCCTTTTATTTAAGAACAAAATGGAGAATCTTTGATCAGAAAGAGTGTGTGAGTGTGTGTGTGTGTGTGTGTGTGTATGTGTGTGAGTGTGTGTGTGTGTGTGTGTGTGTGTGTGTGTGTGTGTGCTTTAATGTATGAATGCAAATGAGTGAAATTATATCAAAATGTGGTTTTGAGAGCGAGGAGATGGAGGGGGGTGTAATTAAGTCACCAGCAGGACAGTCTGCATCTGTGTGTGTGTGTGTGTGTGTGTGTGTGTGTGTGTGTGTTAAAACGAGAGTCAGTCTGCTCATGAGTGTTTTCATTGCTTATTCTTTGTCTTTGCATAGATGCATTCATTTGTATTCATGTGTCAGTCCATATGTTCATGGCAGTGTGAGTGTATATACACCGTGTGTGTGTGTGTGTGTGTGTGTGTGTGTGTTTGTGTGTGTGGTTTCTCGTCAGAGCAGAATTCCTTCACCCTCCTCCCTTAATGAAAAATAAATAGTCTCCACTGTTTCAGAACATCGACTCAATCAGCTGCAACAAGGCTCTTATTTTGAAATAAAATCCTGATCTGAATTTTTTTCCCCATAAATTGTTTTCAAACGTCACAAAAGAAGCGGAGGAGAAACCGAGTGAGCGGAGTCACCTCCTGAAGACGACTGTGCGTTTGGTCTGTTAGGACGTGGAGCTCAACTCTAATAAAAACATGTAGCTCAGGAGAAAGAACCGGTCGTTTGATCCCCACCTCCTCCCTGCAGCCCGCAGGCCGAAGTGTCGTTGGGCGAGACACTGAATCCTAAATTGTGTTCAAATACAAACCTGAGTTTCTACAGCAACACACAGATTTATCCACTAACAGGAAACTGGAGGAGAAATATCCAAACTTTTCCTCCGGCCGTCCGTCACAGTGAGCTGAAGGAAACAAACTCATTCCTTTGCTCTCCAGGCGACGGCTCGTTAACCGACTGTTCTGTCGCCGTCGCTTTCCTACAACTTTCATCAAACTCAAACACTTCCTCTAATAATCGGCGCTGCCGTATCCATGTTTAACAAGGTAACATGACACAAACCATCTGTGGCTTTCGCAAAAAAAAAGAGAAAGAGAAAAAGAAAAACACCCACTTTACATATTCACTTTTACATCCACGTAATTAAATATTTGAAAAATATCAGGAATGGAAAATTAAAAGAGAAAAAGCCCACCGCCGCCACTATCAATTTATTCCCTCTCTCAGAGTGCATTAGAGACGTCAGATTGCCGTTGGCAAAGACACAGAAAGAGCTTGATGGTTTTTTTTAAACTCACTTTATAAATTACATTTTGGAGTGCTTTGGCATGCTAATACCTGCTGCCACGGAGAGCAGACAGCGTTAATTATTTCTTATTGGGATCGGCGGCGATTATTTGCATATTTCATTTAGCTGTTATAGATGTTGCAGGTGGGGGGGGGAGGGAGGGGGAGGGCGTGTGAGACACTTTTCACTTTATGTCTCACCAACTTTTGGAGGAAAAAAAAAAAAAAAAAGGTGGATTCACTGAACCTCTGTGTTGGCAGCGGCTTTAATTTAGGATGATTTCAGTCATTTCCATGAGCTGCAGCAGATTATTGGTGATAATTAAAGCATTAGCTTCGACGTTCACGCAGAATATCACAGATTTGAGGAACTCTTGGATGAGAAGCTCAACTTTTTGAAAACTCAATGGAGGAATATGTGTCTTTTAAACAACATAGACTTTCAGTCGATTCTTAATAAACCTCCTGAACGTCCAAACCGAGGGTCACGCAAACGATTACTTCTGCTCTTGATAAATCTGGTTTGTATTTAAAAAGATCTTTTCGAGTCTCGATGACACTCAAAGCTGTTTACAGAACAGTTTGACATTCACACACACACACACACACACACACATTCATACAGCTTTTTTTTTTCTATGAGGGACAATTCAGGGCTCAGCATGTTGCCGAGAACACCTCGGCATTCTAAAGACCGGGATCGAACTGCAGACCTTTTGGTGCCAGTGAAGAAGTTCCTGGGACAAACCTACGTCCTGTGGACGGGGGAGGGGACACTGATGTTGACCATTACGATTTTTTGTCAAATTAAACGATGATAAAATACGTCACCGTCTGTCACTTTGTGCTCCAGCGGCTGATTCCTGACGTGCACGCACACTAACTCCACTGAAGTTATTTCACAACATATGAAGAACACTTATGGAGACATTAAAGTTGAATATGTTAAATATCTCAGGACACTTTATGCATAAATGAATTCCTGATGGTGCAAACTTTCATCTTTGAATAAGTAGCCTACAGTGTTGTTGATGTGAACGTGCTGCTGCTGTTACTGTGTCACTGTCTGTAACAGAAAAGCCCTGCAGCTCCACACGCTCTGAGAAGGACCTGAAAATGCAGCTCAGCGGATCTTGAACCAGGGATTAACACCAACACTGAGAAACCATCTTGATAGGGGGTGGTTGAACTAACATCCCAAACTTCCCAACTTTAATCTTAATTTATGTAAAGTGCTGTGTGGCGGAGCTCCGCGAGCGGGACGAGCCGTCTGATTGGCTCTATCAGGTATCAGGCAGGAGTCCAACGCTCGGTAATTTGATTTTAAAAAACGCGTAATAACCTGAGGTCAATATTTAAATCACTCAGAGGTGGAGAGGAGCCGCTCTGCGTGTTCAGGATGCTTCAATCTCCACACTCGGATCCCTATCGCCCTCCCATCCCCTGTTCCTCCTCCACTCCCTGTGCTCTCCTTTTCTCTTCCTCGTCTTATCCCCCTCTCCTCTCGTCTCTCATTTCCATGTGGCCTCCTCCGAAAAAACACTCAACAGTTCAAAGACTCTGGTTCCTTCTCAGTCTTAATGTCCTGAGATCTACAAACCAGTGAAGGAAACAACTTGTGCTGCGTTCAATGACCTGGCGCTCAAACTAAAATATGAGATCTTGAGCTGAAGCGATTCATCAACGAATTAACATCGACTTTGATCATTTGTGTTTAAAACTTTTTAAAGTCATTAAAGATATTTGGGGTTCGAAGAGAATCAGACGGATTTATTCAGTAAGATTATTAACGAGTTGCATTTGGTTTCATCTCGAGATCGTGAGACTCAAACACGTGTAAAAATGGATGACTTCCTGTTGAGGCGGCGACCACAGGCTCCACCAGGTGTCATGTGTCTGACGCTCGCGTTGTGATTCCTCAGTTGTAAAGTGTCATTGAACGCATCACACTTTGTCACCTTTTGTCTCCGTCAGGTGAGAGACCGACTCACCTGTTCTCCATCGTTCTCCCCCTCCTCTCATAACCTCACCCCTCCTCCCTGCCTCCTCTCTCATATCCCCTCCCCCTCCTCTCTCTCTCTCTCCCTCCCTCCCTCCCTCCTCTGTGTGGTCTGTAGGTGAAATAGAGGCCTGAGGCCAACAAGCTGTCTCCACCTGCTACACTGATAAGACACACACACACACACACACACACACACACACACACACACACACACACACACACACACACACACACACACACACGCACAGTCAGAGTCACCATACAGTTGCCAACAGTCACAAACACACACACACACAAAAACACACGTTAAACATTATTTAACTCGAGTCAGAGACTGAGAGAGAAGTGAAACATCCGAGGTCACTTATCACAGAGAGAGAGAGAGAGAGAGAGAGGGAGACAGAGAGGGAGACAGAGGGAGACAGAGAGGGAGACAGAGAGAGAGAGGGAGATAGAGAGAGAGACAGAGAGAGAGACAGAGAGAGAGACAGAGAGGGATACAGAGAGAGAGAGGGAGATAGAGAGAGAGACAGAGAGAGAGACAGAGAGGGAGACAGAGAGAGACACCACTCGTGTCAGAAATTTTGATTCATGCTTCCCTTAGTGTGTATTTGTGACAATATGTACACCTGTGTGTGTGTGTGTGTGTGTGTGTGTGTGTGTGTGTCTCAGGGCTGTTTGGTTCAGGTTTGGTTCAGCTCTCTAACAGGATTTGTGTCCCCCGTGTCTAAAGGAACATGGTCTAATCTGGACCCATCACCTTTCCTCCACCTCACCCCTCACCCGTCCTCCCCCCGGGGGGACACCGGTACGTTCTTGAAAAGAAAAATAAAACATATGAAATACACAGCGAGGCGTGTTCGATACCGTGCGTGTGTGTGTGTGTGATTTCCTGGTGTTCTGACAGGAAATCACCTGACGCACACACACTCAAGAAATGTGAAAGAAAAATACAACGACCCGATGTTTTTGTGTATTTATACGATAAACTTCAGCTTCCGTCTCCGTTCTACTTCCTTCAACAAAGGAACGTTTGATGTGTGAAGCTTTGGGCGAAACTCCAGGTAGAATAAAACACAGACGATTGAAAAAACTGCTAATGGATCAAATGGATCTGATTCATGTAAACAACATTTTCTTGTGAAGAAACTTCATTTGGAAAGAGAACGTTTCTCCATTCGCTCGACTTTGTTCTTCTCAACTCTCACGTTGGTAATATATCGTCTGTCCAAACACCAAGACAGCTCCATAACACCTGAGTGATGAAACTCCAGAGAAAGATTCAGATTCCGGTGCTGTCACTGAACGCATCCATTCACCTTTTCAGTGTGTGTCTGTGAGTGTGTGAGTGTGAGTCTGTGTGTGTGTGTGTGTTACCAGACCAGTCCAATCCCCTGTAATGTGACAGACAAATCCCACTAAGCTGTTAAATATTACACTGCTTTCACACTCATATTAAACACCTTTCCACCTCTCACTCTCTTCCTGTGTTCACTCACCCTGCGTGCACGCACACACACACACACACCCACACACACACACTCAACCTTTACCTTCATCTTCAATATGCAACAAAATACTACAGATGTCACTTGAAAATCTTCGCACACGCACAACAAATCTTTAAAATGCAGCAACTCACTGCAGAAGTAACACACAATATTCTCATGCAACTCTCACACACATATAGCCTGTCAGTGTAAGTGTGTGTGCGTGTGTGTGTGTGTGTGTGTGTGTGTGTGTGTGTCTGTGTGTGTGTCCCCTAATCCCCGGCGTTGGCCGTCTTGTCAGAGCGTTATATTTGCTGGTATCACTGTATCTTTTCCTCGCTGCCTAATCCCACCACCCCGCCTCTGATATTTCCTGACATTTACATGAATCGCCCCTCTACTGAGGGAGGGACGGAGCGAGGGAGGGACGGGGCGAGGGAGGGAGAGCTGTAAGACGGAGAGAGAAATGGAGGGTGAATGAAGAGAAGGACGATGCAGGGGAAGACGGTGTGAAAGTAAAGGTCTACAGGGCTTTAAATTGAAGGGAAACAGCAGAGGAGGGATGGAGACAGGGATTGAAGGATGGATGGATAAAGGAGGAAAGGAATAAACAGGGAGGGGGAGGACTAGTGCAAGAGAAGGGAGGAGGAGGAGGAGGACAAGAAAAAGTCGATGAAAAGGAGTTAAAAACCGATGGCGAACAGATAAATGGTAGAAGTGGGATTAGGGATGGGAAAGGAGGGATTGTTGGAGGAGGGATGGAAAAGCAACGGAGAGAGTCAAAGCAAGGAAAGAAGAGATGGATGAGCAGACGAGTATGGAGAGGGAGATGGAGGGTAAAGATGGAGGGATGGAGGAGAGGAGGGATAGTGAGGGAAAGATGGACATGCAAAGAAAAAATATTTAAAAGGTGGATGGATGGATGGATGGAAAGGAAAGGTAGAACAGAAACAGAGGGTGAGGGATAGTTACTGTAAAAAAAGAAATGAGAGAGGGAAGGAGGGAACAGTTAGATGGATGGACGGATGCTGAATGATAGTTCTGTCTTTCTGCTCCATCTTTTAATTCATCCGTTTCATTTCTCTGCCGCTCGCCGTGAGGAGGAAGAGGAGAGAGAGTGAAAGTCAAAAGAAGGACGGATGAAAACGACAGGACGGAAAGAGGGAGACGTCTTCGACCTCAGTGTGTGTGTGTGTGTGTGAACATATGTTAACACCAATAACAACAAGCTCTTATGGGCACCAGGAGACACACACACACACACAGGACGACTCTTCGGAGGCTCGTTAAGGCCACGCCTAAACGAATGACCTCACACCACACCTGTTGTTGCTACGGCGATTAATTAAGAGAAGGGTGGAGATTAACGACGCTCCGGAAACACTGAACAACCTCGAAGTTCATTCCGCAGAGTTGAACTGTTGTTCGGCTCTGACGACCTCCTGTTGTGTCAATCACGGTTCGTTCTTTCGATTTCAACAAATACTGTGAAAAGTGTTTCGGGGAGAAATCTCCCTCCTCTGAAGTCCTGAGTCAGAGAAACGCCGTTTTCCTGCAGCGATTAAATCACGATGAAGTAAAAAAGGGAGGTGACACAAAACAGACGAGCGGGGATTCGAAAGCTGAAGAAGACGAAGCAGAAGAAGAGACGAAGAGTAATGAAACGTCTTCCGTCTTTTATTCCTACAACAACACGGCGAGGGGAGAAAGTTAAGTGATGTCATCAGCGCTATCGTCATTAGCCGCGGATGATAATGGATTCAGATAAATGTGTCCAAACACGTTAGACGTTGAGCGCGGTGGGGGGGTGGGGGGGGGGGGCACCAGACGCCTGCAGAGCCGCAGTCACATTCACTCAGTTGCAGGCGAAGCGTCTCAGAGGCGGGTGTGAAATATGTCATTTGCTTCTGCTCTTAATTGCACTAAAAATGAAGATTAAGAGGATGAATTATTGATACAAGTTGGTATTTAATCTTTTGTAATGAATAGTGGATCCGCTGGTTATAAATATTGCACGAGGCTTCATAATTTGATAAATTTATTCCAATTTGCCCTTTATTTTGCCCTTTAGTCAAGGTTACGTTCATTTAAACACACACACACACACACACACACACACACACACACACAATCCCAGAGACACAACAGATGCTCACACTGAAAACACACACACACACACACACACTTAAATGAACTGCAGTGAATCTACCTGCCCCTCTGCCCTTGGTCATTCCTGTTTCATTTTCTTTTTTTAACCAACGTCCATAAACACACACATAAACATGTTGCCCTTGGTTGACCTTGCCCCCCCCCACCCACACACACACACACACACACACACACACACACACACACACCCACCACTCTGCACCGCGGTGTCTGTGGCAGTAATTAGGCCATGCATCTGATTGTCATTAAAGAGCACGAGCGGATAATGAACACACAGTAAATCCACGTTCTTTTCCTTTTTTTACTGCACAAATTATTGTTTATTTCCTCCATTAGATCATGAATCAGTCGGACGACTCTGAATGATGCTTCACGCTCAGAAACACGGAGGTGACTTGTGTTTAAAAAGCTTCGAGCTGCAAACAGTCACAGGTGAAACGTCCAAACCAGAGAAACACACTGCGGATCACATTAATATTATTATCAACATATTTATTTTATCTCTTTTTGTTTTCTCTTCTTTTTTTAAAATCCGGATTACTCAAGAACTGAAGTTGTTTCTACCACACTCGGTGGAAACGTGTTATTGGTCAGTGGAGAACTGATTCGGTGTGAATCTGGATCAGAGGCCGGATCCAGGATTGTCTTGTGTCCCTTTATTTACCACTGCAAGAGATTTCATGGATTTCTCAGAGTTATGGAGGAAATAAACTATAATTCGTGCCGTAAAAGAAGAACAAATAATAAGAATCGTCTTTTTCCTTGGAGGCTGATTCTAAACTTTCGCAATAAGACAAAATAATTCACCTGGGTGAGTCTGAACTTGAACATTTCTCTTGTTTAACAAGCTGCTTTATTCAGCTCCTGGTGAAAACCTCCCGGACCATCAACACTGAGGGAATCCTAACCAGGAGGAGACTACAACTCCCATCATCCCACACTGAGCTTGTTTTCATTGAAAGCCCCCTGGTGGCAAAAGAATGACTATTATTATTATGACGATTATTTAAAAACATGTCCTGTTACGACTGAACAAGCTGGAAGTTGTTTTGCTTCTCGTAAGTTTTGCTCCGATAGTTTGGATTCAACGATCTGTTGCCCACTACAGACACACAGTGAATAATTCAAAATATATCACAGACGTATAAGAAACATGTGATGTTGTGACTGGTTGTGTGTTGGTGTGTTTGTGTGTCTGTGTGTTTGTGTGTTTGTGTGTTTGTGTTGTGAAGCAGCAAACAGAAATAATTCAGCAGGTTCACGACTCAGCTTGTTGTTTGGAGGTTTTACGGATCAAAGCTTTAAGAGCAGAGGGAGATTCACACAGATAATGAACGGACTGTTAATGTGCTGCGGCCAAGCAGCTAATGGACACACACACACACACACACACAAACACACACACACACACACACACAGGTAGTGGCTGGCTAATGGCTGTCACTGTTGAGTGATCACAGTGATCAGGCTGCTGCAGCTCTAATTGCAACTAAACAATCTGAAAACAACCAGAGTCAGGTCCGCTGGAGGAGGAAGAGGAGGAGGAGGAGGAGGAAGAGAAAACAACAGGGAAGAGGAGGAAATGAGAAGAAAAGAATAGGACAGAAGAAGATGGAGGAGGAGGAGGAGGAGGAGAGAACAATGAGGAAGAGGTGAAAATGAGGATAAAGAGGAGGAGGAGGTGAGCACAATGAGGAAGAGGACGAGAACAATGAAGACAGATGAAAGGAAGAAAAAGATTTACAATAATGAATCAATGAAGGAGGGGGGGGGGGCAATAATGAGAAGACTGAGAGAAGGAATGAAGGTGGAAACACACACAAGAAGAACAGAAGTGATCAGGAGAAGAAAAGGACAGAACAGAAAGACGAAGAGAGGATGGAGAGAACATCATCCATCTTTATTGACTTGAACTAAATGTGATGCTGAAGGACGGAGCGTGGATCCTGTTCTGACAAATCAAAGGTTTCGTGTGTTGGTTGGTTCTTTGTTGTTTTGGTTCGTTCTGGATGATTTGGACGTAAACTGCTTTTTGAAATAAAACTATGAGTCATAAAGTTTTACGGACGGTGTTTGTAGGAGTAATAGTTGTATTTAAAGTATTAAAGTATTCAATCGAAAAGGAAAAAAGCAACAAGACAGGAAGCAGGCGGAGGAAGAAATGTGTGTTTGTGCAGAAAGAAAAACACAAAGATGACTCATGGAACGAGACGTGAGTGACAGGACTGTCGCAGAAAGAGAGAGAGAGAGAGAGACAAAGGGAGATGACACCTAATTAACCAACTCCAGCCAATTAACCAGCAGCCAATAAGAAATGAAAAACCAATCAGGATGTTAATTGGCAGCCAATACAAACAATACAAAAACAGACTGTGTGTGTGTGTGTGTGTGTGTGTGTGTGTGTGTTTGTGTGTGTGTGTGTGTGTGTGTGTGTGTGTGTGTGTGTGTGTGTGTGTGTGTGTGTGAGATGAGGATAACAAGGATCATCGAAGAGGAAATTGACGGATATGAACCAAAGAATAAAAGACAAACAAAAAGCAGATGAACAGAATCACAGAAAAATTCAATGCTCAACACAAAAGTATTCTCTCTCTCTCTCTCTCTCTCTCTCTCTCTCTCGTACCTTGAGGCCGTCCGCCGGACTCGGACTCTGCCAACTCGCTGACGGCTCAGTCGAGGCTGCGAAGAGCTCGTGCGATTGGCCCGTGTAGAGGAGGCGGGCCTGAATGCAGCGGAGGGCGCGGAGCATCCAGCCGTGTTGGCGCCGGATCTGCCGCTGCAGCTGATCCCATTGGCTGGAAACCATGTGGAGGATATCCTTCAGACCTGCAGGGCGAGAAAAACAGAGAGAGAGAGAAACATCTGTGTCAATCAAATCATTTTACATCAGCTCAATAAGAAGTTTGAAAACTGTCCAGTGTCCAGATCCAAAAGATCCAGTCGAGGGAACTTCAACTCTTTTTAATTCTTTCATAATAACCTCACTCCTCCTCATCCTTTTCTCTAGATTTAGGAAAATATGAAATAATATTGAATGTTTCTTTCCCTCACGTCCAGTTTCTGCCCACTGGCTTCTCTCTCTCTCTCTCTCTCTATTCTCTCTCTCTCTCTCCATCTCCTTCTTTATCTCCGTCTCTCTTTCGGCGTCATTCATATGAGTTCTCCTCTCTGAAGGTCACTCTGTTAATCCTAATATTAATAATGAATGGAACAGAGTTGGGGCTCGGTTATGGCCACCTGTGTGTGTTTCAGTGTGTATCTGCTCGTGTGTGTAGGAGATGTGAATGAATATGAATATGAATGTGTGTGTGTGTGTGTGTGTGTGTGTGTGTGTGTGTGTGTGTGTGTGTGTGTGTACCTGATTGGTGGGAGGTGATGACAGCGAGCAGGGCTCTTCCTTCCTCCAGAACGTTCTCCTTCAGAACGCTGTGACCGTCCACGTTCAGCTTGAAGCTCTGAAACGCAGATTTCATCATCAGTGTCGTGACGATTTTTGTCCGACGTGAAGAAAAGTCCTGATTATTAAAAACGACCGGAACGATTAGAAACAGATCAACAAGATCGATAAACTACATTTTCATACGGAAACTATGACCCAAACTTTTGTCAGACTGAATCTGTGATGACAGTTTTCTTGAAGGTAACACTCACTTTCAGTTTTACGTCCAAATAAAATACTCTGTTGTAAATTTAATTCAATTTGAGCTGTTGGTCAAAATCATTCATTAAATCATGATCGTATTTATTTCAAATAATAGTAAAAACAATTGATGATTAAATGAATGAATTCATTGCAGATCTTATTTTTGTCGCAAAATCCCAGCTCCTTCTGCAAACCCTCAGTGTGTGTGTGTGTGTGTGTGTGTGTGTGTGTGTGTGTGTGTGTGTGTGTGTGTGTGAGGGATTAAAATGCTTCGTCCCATCCGTCTCCTCAGTGTGTATCCTGCTCCATAAATATTGGTGGTGTGGAGGTCTGACCTTGTCATGTGTTGACTGATGCCCATGTATCCCTCAGTGCAGACAGAGGAGTGTCTCAGGCTGGGTGTGTGTGTGTGTGTGTGTGTGTGTGTGTGTGTGTCTGTGAGTGTGTAGGAGCTCGGTGGATGAGATGGTTTCAAACATCCTAAACAAAGTCCATTTGTCGTTATCAGATAATTATCGGTCACATTCTGTTTCTCTGTGAAATGAACTCGTATTTGAGTTTTTCGAGCTCCTGCCGTCGTTAATCTCAGGATTTCTCATGAGTACAGACGAATCTTTGACGCTTTGATTCTGTATTCGTTTTTATTTGGGATCAAATATTTGTTTTCTTTGGTTAAATGTTCATCATACGCAGATAAAGAAGAGATCAGATGACATCACGCTAACACACACACACGCGCGCCTGCACACACACACACACACACAACAGTGTCTAGAGAGCATAGTGTGTGTCTGTGTGTGAATATGCGTGTGGAGCATTTCCCATTGCAGCACAGCAGGATGTCAGAAGTGGTTACCACCTGAGGTTTGAGCACCTTGAAGCCCACACACACACACACACACACACACACACACACACACACACAGGACTCTGCATTGACTTCCATTCGTTGTTTCGTTGTTTGAACCAAATATGAAGAAACTCCCTGACGGCGTTTTTCCAAAATCACGTTTGAAGGACGGACGGTGTCGTCGATGCAGAGGCATTAAAGAAAGAACCTTAAATGACCCGAGTGTCTGCAGCAGATAATATTTAATGAGAGGAAACAGAAGCTCTTAACGACAGAGATGATTTAAAATTGATTGTTTGAGTTCAGCGTCACTAACAGAAGGATCCCGATCGCTCGTCTACACGAGTCTGACGTCTCCTTCTCTAACAACACCACATCTGCTGAAAGCTTTAACGGATGTGAGCCGATAGCAGCGACTCTGTCCCGTACATATTACATTTCACAGATAAACAATAAAATATCACTTTGAAAAACCAAAGCCACGGCCACCTCTCCTCACAGCTCCGCCCCAAAAAAACACATTCATACATCAGCATCATCCAAATAAAACATGACTGTCTGCGTTCTCCGATCATTACCGCCTCGCAAACGTCGTAAATTACTTCAAATCTCACGGCTGATTGAGTAATTTTACAGAGTCGGCGGACGCTCTGCCCCACGTAATTTCCAGATAAGCTGGTGAAATACCTCACAGCTAATAAACATAAAGTACATCTATCAGCGCTACAGAAAACACAGCGTGACTGTCTGCGTCTCAGGGATAGTGCCGGCTGATGTTAGGGAATGAATTAGGTTGTGCAGATTAGCCGGGCTATCGGGGAGCGATCGTATTTCAGCGCCTTATTCCACGAGCGATCCGGCTCCGTTTCCTCAGTTTAATATATGAAGAGCATAGAATCGATAAGAGTAGAACAGCCAGCCATCAATCACGCGGTGATAAGGCATGCAGAGCGGCTCTGCTCTATGCACGTCAGACAACAGGCTGTGTATATGTATTTATGTGTCTGTGAGGGAGAGGAGGGAGGAAATAGAGACAATCAGCGTGAGCGGCCGAGGAGAAAAGACAGAAGGAGACAGACTGTGTGTGTTCGAACAAGAAACACAAAAGAACCCAAACAGAACCCACGTCACATGTTCTGCACTGAAAGACCCGTTGTTTTATTTCAGATCGTGAACTCATGACGTCAACCGAGTCTCGAGTCAGCGTCTCTGGACATTTTCTGGATCTTCTCCTGCTGCCTCCATTTTTAAAAAACATCTGTAAAACGTCAGAGTTGAGTCCATGAGAGAAAACATGAACGGGAAAACATCTGGAACCTTCAGAGTGAGCGAGCGGACGCATCGACGAGGTTTCTAACACGTGACGGGCGTGAAACTAGACGAAGACGTCCACTTGGACAGACGAGGAGGTTCCAGATGTTTTGGTGACAACAACACTGATCTTTCGGGGCGTCAAAAAGCTGCGTAACTGATAAACATTAATTCCACTGATTTAGTTTGAGTTAATGAGTTAATTGAAATCAACAAAATCAATTTCAGATTGACCTTCAAAGAGCCTGGATGGGTGATTTTTCAATTTATCCTAAATAAATCCTGAAAAAATGTGAAAAAGTAAAAAGTTTTTACTTTGATTAGGAAACAGGACGTCGGTGATTCAGATGATGAGAGTGAACAGAGCGGTGTGTGAGTGAGGACTGGAGGTGCTGCAGGTAGAGAGGCAGGTGAGTCTTATTTACAGCTAACTAACCTTCACTGCTGATATTTCATCTCATCTTAAACTTCCTGAACGATGGAGGCAGCAGGTGGATTTGAGGATTTCTCAGCTGCTGTCGCCACCGGGCTGAAGAGTCATAACTCCCTGCTCTGATTAGCATACACACACACACACACACACACACACACACACACACACACACACTCAGACGAACTGCTTCAAAGCCTGAGTGATCAGATTACCTGTTAGCATTAGCATATTAGCCTGGAGGACAAGGTAGGATGGCGTCAGAATCCAACCTAATGTTTCAGCTCTGGGATGTTAGCGAGACGCTGAGAGGTCTGCAGCGCTGATACGGAGACGACATTGAGGTTTGACATTGAGAGTGTGTATTGAGCCGCACGCACACGCACACGCACACACACACACACACACACACACACACACACACACACACACACGCTCAGGTTGATGAGACATGATCTGATTAAAGAGTCTTTGTAATAATGATGATCAAATCATCTCCATTCAGAAAGAGAAGAGAGAAACTACTGTGGTACAGTGGAACTCCCCGAGGATGTTTGTGTGTGTGTGTGTGTGTGTGTGTGTTGTCTCCTCTCTCCTTTGCTTTCTATTTTCCTGTTTTTTATTCAGTCATATAAAACCATGGAGCAGTTTTCTCTCTTTCCCCCTCATCCTTCCCTTTCTCATGCAACACACTCTTTCTCATCCTCCTCTTCATCCCTCGCTCTTCTTGTTCTCATGTCTCCCACAATCCCCTCCTCTTCACCCCCCCCCCCCCCCCCCCCCCCCTACACATTTTCCTTTAGAATAAATAAAGTGTAAAATAAAATAAATACATTTATATTTTTACTTTGTCTTTGCGTCTCTTTGTATTTAGAGTTCCTTCCTTGTTGCCTCATCAACACGTTCGCTCGCTCACTGGGACGTTTCCAGACATTTTACCAGGAGGCTGCAGGACAAGTTCCAGAAAGTGTCCAGAGACATTTGTTCTCACACACCGAGCCTCCAGAACATGTCGAGGACTTGAACATGTTCCTGCCTGATTAAAACACAGCGCAGGCGACCGCTGACAGAAACAAGGTTTAAAAGCCTGAAACCTGACGAGCTGAAGACATTTCACTGTTTTTCTTTTGTTTTTTAAAAAGCTCTTTTTTTTTTTAAATGGCCCGGAGCGATGGTGTGGTGATATTTGCACATGATCTGCATTTTCAGATTTGAGCTGGTAAATGGTGAAGTGGGACCTCTCTACCTCTTTATCTCCCCCTCCCCCTCCCTCATGTTGCCACCAGTAGTGTGTTGCTGCTGGTAATGGGATTCAAAGGCCTGGATCACCCATCAGACCCAATCAATAGGCCTTTCATTGGCCGCCATCTCTCAGCGCTGTACAAAGAGCAGCCTGTGAGTGTGTGTGTGTGTGTGAGTGTGTGTGTGTACGTGTGTTTCTAACACCTTTTCGGGACCTTCACTGGTGTAAATACCAACCTTGTTGGGACCAGAGCTGCATCCTAATGAGGTAAAATGTGATTTCCGAGGTCCTGGTTGAGGTAACGGGTTAAAGTCTGGACTGAGGTGAGGCTATGGCTGAGATTAGGTTTGATTTGGGTTTGGTTGAGGTTTACAGGTCAGGGTTAAGGTCAGGCTGTTAACAATGAATGGAAGTCAATACAATGTCCTGACAAGGATAGCTGCACAAAGTGTGTGTGTGTCTGTGTGTGTGTGTGTGTGTTAGCGTCCTCTTGCCTCACTGATCTCCCCGGGGTTCCGGAAAGACCTGTGCTTATTCGCTCCACGCGTCCTAAAACACACATATATACACTCTCTCTCTCTTTCTCAGACACACACACACACACACACACACACACACACACACACACAGACACACACACACACACACACACAGGCCAGCTGGACCAAATATTCAGCTGGGAGAGCAGCTCCACTCCGCCCACAACTGCCCTGGAGCTGTGTGTCTTTGTGTGTGTTGCGTGTTTGTGTTTATGTGTGGAACAGAAAGCAATATAGACAGAGAGAGAGAGAGAGAGAGAGAGAGTCTGTGTTTGTGTGAGACAAAATGAAAACCAAACACAAAGAGAGAATGAAACGAAGACAAACTGTCCCTGAAAATACAAAAGAAACTAAACAATTATCAAAGAGCTGGAGATATTTGATTTTACAATATTTTTGCTGAAGCTGTTTTCAGACATGAACATGAATTTGTTCAAATATTGAAAAAGTCAATAACTTAACTTCAATTTTCCAAACCTGAGCCAG
Source organism: Paralichthys olivaceus (assembly GCF_024713975.1). Taxonomy (NCBI): domain Eukaryota; kingdom Metazoa; phylum Chordata; class Actinopteri; order Pleuronectiformes; family Paralichthyidae; genus Paralichthys; species Paralichthys olivaceus. The sequence goes on from NC_091104.1 coordinate 3,846,720, forward strand.
TGTCATCACACACACACACACACACACAGACACACACACACACCAAACATAACCTGGCTGCAGTCATCAAACAATCACACACAATTATACACCCAAATACACACTAATAACTACAAAGTGCAAGTGTGACTATCGACACAGACACACACACACACACACACACAGAGTCAGTTAGCTAACACGCCATCAACAGTGCAGCAGTTCAAAGTCCTATTAGCGATGCTTTTTCATCCTCTTCTGCTTTATTTAACGAGACGCGCCAATTAGGAGACGGGAATTCTAATTGAAGCTAACCGCCGCTAACGTCAGCGCTGCTGGCACCCACAACAAAGTCGACACGTGTAAACAAACCAACAAACAAACAAACACACACACACAGCTGAAATAAATATGTGGATTTACAACTTGTGTGTGTGTCTGTGTATCTGTGTGCATGATGCGGCTCTGCAGGGATGGATATGGAGATGTTGATTTGGAAATCTGTCTAGGAAAATGCAAATGTATGTAAATAGCGTGTGTGTGTGTGTGAGAGAGAGAGAGAGAGAGAGTGTGTGCGTGTGCATGCAGCTAAAACACTGTCGAGCATACGTGTTTGCATTCGTACGCTTATATGCAAATACAAGCAGTTTGTGTGTGTGTGTTGTGCATCAGTTGGTTTTTACGTTAAAATGTGGTGTGTGTTCATGTCTTGTCTCCTGAATGCATCTGTGATGAGTGCTGCGATGTGTACATGTGGTTGTACATTTGTTTGTGTGCATGCGTGTGTGTGTGTGTGTGTGTGTGTGTGTGTGTGTGAGGTCCATATGTCTGCCATAAAGAGTGTGAGTAATTGTCAATTGTGTTCACATACAGTGATGCAGCACCCACTGATCTATGGGCTCTTGTTTTTTAGTGTGTGTGTGTGTGTGTGTGTGTGTGTGTGTGTGTGTGTGTGTCTGTGTGTGTGTGTGTGTGTGTGTCTGTGTGTGTGTGTGTGTGTGTGTGTGTGTCTGTGTGTGTGTCTGTGTGTCTGTGTGTGCGTGTGTGTGTGTCTGTGTGTGCGTGTGTGTGTTAGACAAACACATTTGAGGTTTCTGTTGTCTGGTAGAATGAACAAATGAACACAGTGAGATGGAGGGAGACATAAAAAGAGACACACAGGGAAGATGAAGGGATGAAGAGAGAGAGAGGAGGAGGGCAGATGGTCAGAAGAGATGAAATTGGAAGAGAAAGAAAGGACGAGCAGGGAGAGAGAGTGGAACAGAAGGAAAAGACAAAGAGATGCAGATGAAAACAAATTGGAACAAAAAGAGAGGAACCGGGATAAAAGCAGCGAAGATGAAATGAGAGTCTGTTTGTGCCGTCGTCCCTCAGCTCGCTGTTATTTTCCCATCATGCCTCTGTGTTTACAGGATGCAGTAACCTCCTGACCTTTGACCTCCAGACAAACTCACGACTGAAGATTCACTGAACCAGTTTTATTCCAGATTCCGAGTCCAGAGCTCTTTTTTCTCGAATAGTATTGTCGCCACTATCACTATCATCATGAACCATACATGGCATCTTGATCGCCCCCCTGGTGGCCGGCTGCAGTATAGGTCATAAACCCTCCTCCTCCATGTTAGCAGATGGGACAACTTAAAAAAAAAAAAATCAAAGTAGACGTCAAGTAAATGTTTGTCACAGATGGTTTCTCCTCGTGATTCTGATCAAGATGGCGGCGCCCGTAGCTGTGGGATATTTTGGATTCAGTTCTCGATATATTCAGAGGAGGTGTGACGTTCAAATGATCAGGTTTATTAAACAACACGAGTCAGTGAATTTGAATTTGAAGAATCACAAGACGACGGAAACAACACAGCTCAGCAAACGTTTCAAACAGAGTCGACGAAGGGGCCACACACACACACACACACACACACACACACACACACACACACACACACACACACACACACACAGGTGTTTGTGTTCGGCGCATGGACACATTCATATGCATGTATGTAAATGCATGTATGCAAATACAGGTTCATAAACCCATGTGTGCAATTTGCGTGTGGATTTGTTTGCGTGTAGCACTAATTTATATTTAACTGTATGAGCTTTAACACAGTGTGTGTTTGCTCCGCTGCACTTGTGTCTTCGTGAGGACACTTCTCACACACGAGTGTCTGAGTCAGACACGTTCACACTCTCCAGCGTCGTCTGTGTTCACGGCTTCGTCCTCAGATAGTTTTACTCTTTTAGTATTTTTCAGTTTCACGTTGCATGAAACTTGCATTTATTTTACGTTTGCATGTTAGAAACGTCTTCAGTGATTCACTCGGACAATAATCGAAGATTTTGGGGGAAAACTCTGGAGAATGTCCAGAGCGACTGCCTCAGACATTTGCATTCTCACACACAGCCCCTCGGGATGACTGCAGGAGATTATCTGGAGTACGGTGCAGGTCTTAAAGCAGCTTTAGTGAGATATATTAGAGGTGATGAGGGTTCCGACTTCGACCTGGAAATTCACAACTGAAGCTGAGGGACGTGTTCGCTACTGTGCATGTGCAGGAATTTACATCTTTATCTCCAGTTACTCTTCGGTACAACCAGTAAACAGCACAGGCCGATATCAATACGTGTTTCTTATTCAAGCCCCAGAAGCTGGTTGACGTTGGAAAGCAGCAGGAAGCTGTTGACCACAATAATCAGCTGTTTCGCACCATGTGCTTCTGAAGGGAATCAAACCGAGCAGCAGGTTGTTGCTCCCGCGTGTCAGAGCGTGTTCTGCATGAAGCCGAACCTCTCTCAGCGTCCGCAGGTCGCACCGCCGGGCGCGTCTTTGAGAGGCGGCGTGCAGCACCAGCTTGTTTTCTGACACTTCATTCACAATGAGTGGCGCCCCGCTGCGTCTCGGTGCTGCAGCGTGTTATGTGTGCACCAGCGGTTATGTGAACGAGGGTCCTCACGAGTGCATGAATAGCAGTTGAAAAAAGAGTGTGTGTGTTTTGTACCCTCACCAGGTGTGTGTCCAGGTAAACCCTGAGGCTGTCCAGCTCCTGTCTGGGCTGCGTCCAGTTCTCGGTGCTGTCCAGCGCCTCCTGCAGCCACGAGATGAACCCGTCCAACTGCTGCACGAAGCACTGGGGACGAGAGAGGCAGAGGCAGAGAGAGAGAGAGAGAATATTTAGTTATGTATATATGTAAAAAATAAAAGCAGCAGTAAAATGTACAACAACCACTGTCCTGAACCTGCTGGACTCACAGACACAGAATACAGCAGAGAGGAAGGAGGGATGAGAGAACAGATGATAGAGCAAAATAAAGGGTGAGTGGAAGAAAGATGAACAGATGAAACACAAAAAGGGAGAAATCCAACAGGTAATAAGAACACGCAACAGGAGGAGAGGGAGAGAGAGAGAGAGGCAACAGAGTGGAGGAGGAGAAGACGAGGGACAAAGAGAAGGATGAGAGAGGAGATGAGGAGGAGTTAGGAGATTATGAGGAGAGAAGAGGAGAGGAGAGGGGGATGAGAGATGAGGAGAGGGGAGAGGCAGCGGCTGGACGGTGTTTCAGAGCTGATTTCAGATGAATTAATTCAAGGACAGAAAAAGAACAACAACAAAAAAAACGAGGACGTAACAGGTAAACACACACTGAGATAAATACAGAGAGCGGAGGGAAAGAAAAACAGGGAGATGTTTTAAAAATGAAAAACTGAGAAAGAAAAGAATTCTAGATGAAATAAAAAGTGAATATATTCATCATGTATAAATACGGATAGATCCCCAAATGTAAAGAAAGGGACGAAAACAAAAGGGGAAGAAGGGAGAAAAAGAAAGTGACAGAAAAACCTTAGAAGAAAGGATAAAAAAAAAGATAAACACACGGGTCTATTGAAAGAGGAATGAGGGGAGAGAACAAGAGGAAAAACAAAGAGAAAGAGAGAGAGGTGAAGAAAAAGAAAGAGATGAAGAGTCAAGAGAGACATGAAAATAAAAGAGATAGAAAAGAGATAAAATGGTTGAGTTAAACATGAGGGTCCTACACACACACACACACACACAGAGAGGAAGAAGAGGAAGATGAAGAAGAGGAGGAGCACTCATTACTTGGTGGAGAGCTACTGCCATCTACTGGCCTAGAGGAGGACTAATGAGGAGACTGAGGCCAAAAGCAAAAAATCTAAATCTCAACAATCTGACTGAATTATTTAAAAAAAAAAAAATCGAATGACGTTCAAGTAAATAAAACATCGTCCCGACTTCCTTTATTTTCAGTTGTGGTTCTTCTGAAGAACCAGAGGGAGACTTGTGTGGAATCGTATCTGATCCAGTATCGATTCCTGCCGTGAAATCCACTTCACTCCTGAAGTGGAGCAGAGGAGACGGCTTAAAGGAGGAGTTTAAACCTTCAGTCACCAGATGAGACGGAGGTGAAGGAGAAAAGACACGAACAAGAGTTTAAACTGTCAGAGGGAGGTGGAGGAGAGGAGTGGAGACGACACTGGAGGAGAAGATCAGACGTGAAGTCGAGAAACGATTATCAAACGTCTAAACAGGTCTGAGCGACAGAGGAGAAGAAGAGGCCGGAGTTCTATGGCCGGTCGAGCTTTTTACATTGGAAACAAAAGGAAAACCCACAAAAGTTCCTCAGATTCGATCGAGCTGCAGCGAAACCACTCATGAATATCGGTCTTTTAAATATGTCTGATTTATTTCATCAGGATCCAGGAATTCTTCTCTGGGGAATTTGGTGAAAATGTCAAAAAATCCTTCCACCGAGTTCAGTGGAAATCTGCTGACAGTGGCTTCTTCCTTTAAGTGTCCCCGAGGCTGCGTCGTACGAAACGTAAAGATCTGGTTCATATCGTTCTGTGGGAGCGCAACACGATGCGTGTTTTGACTCTAAAATGATGCTTTTATTTAACGCCTTGTTCTTCGTTTCGTAAATACTACCCATTTCTTTAATTTCATGTTCACACATTTTAAAAAGCACCGTGAGGAAATGTTTTTATTCAGCGTGGCTGTAAACCTGGACAGGATTTAATTTATGAAAAGAAAAGATGAATGTGTGAATATTAAGGTAAAATCTGTCAGAAAACTCAGTTTGTATTTTTATCCTTTTCTCTAATAAAAGTGAATATTTCTGGGGCCATATTCTCCACTGATGCTATGAATAATACCAGAGAATCATTTTTTTTTTTTAGAAGAACATTAATAACATTAATATCTGGGGACGTCCTGTCATCGTGGCGTTCCCTCTCATGTTAATTCCACCTGACTGCGGCCCAGGGTGCAGCGCTGCAGGCGGAGACACCTCCACAGAGACAAGCGCCAAGAACACGACCACACAAAGGTCGGCGTGGAGCTGCAACCTGAATTTTATGCGGCCTGGAAACGATCCAGCCGCAGAGCGAGAGAGCGAACGAGACAAAAAAAAACACAAAGAGAGAGAGAACAGCAAAGTCATTTACATAAAACTGAAGACGTGAGCTCTGGAATTCATTCTCTCCAGTCAGACCTCAAACATCCCGTCTGAATAACAAGTGTAAGTGAGAGCGCAGATCATCGAGGAGACAATTCTAATACTTGGAGTGCTGTTTTCATATCTTTCACCGAGAGCGACGGAGAAAAACTAACGGCAAAGTGGAGGAGAAGGTAAATCTGATGGAAATGACTCCACCTGCCACATGTGAGCGTCCACGTTCACACCTCGCCTGCAAATCACTGCATCCAATCTGTGTGTGTTCATATGGGGAGAGGTGTTTCTGCTGGGCTGTTTACAGATGCTTCACTTGTGTGTGTCGGTGTGTGTGTGTGTGTGTGTGTGTGTGTGTGTGTGTGTGTGTGTGAGATACAAACCTTGACCGATTGAGCGGCCGTATGTTAATTACAACCGTGACCCTTAAAAAAAAAACATCGATATGATTCCGTCCATCTCTCTGCCGCTCGTTATGGAGGAGAGATGGAAATCAAAAGTATTGATGAGAGCGAGGGAGGATGAGAGGAGAGGAATAGAGGAGGAGGAAGAGGAGGAGGAGCGGGAAGGAAAGAAGAGGAAGAGAAGAAGAGGAAAGGAAATGAAAGGACAGGATGTAGGAGGAACGGAAAGGAAACAGACGGAAAGTAAGGGAAGGAAAGAAGGAAAGGTAAGGAAATGAAAGTACAGGGTGTATGGGGAATGAAAGAAAAGAAAAGGAGAGGGAGGGAGGGAAGGAGGAGAGAGGACTAGAGGAGAGGAAGTAAAGGAGGGAAAAGAAGAGAGGAATAGAGGAAAGGAAAGAATGGTTGAATGAAAAGACAAAGATGAGAAGAGGAAAGAAAAGGATGAAGGAGAGGAGGAGAGGAGGAGAGGAGCAGGTTGTGTGATGAGAAGATGAGATGAGGAAAACGAAGAAGAGAGAGGAGGTGAATAAGAGGGAGGAAGAGAGGAGGAAGAGGATGAAGGAGCAGCAGAGGGAGCGCCGTTGGTTTGGATATCGACCAGCATGCACTGGGCTGCCTGCGGCTGCTTTGATGTCTCTAAACCAGTGCGGCTCCTGGGGGGCAGAACGGCATGCTGGGAGCTGAAAACGCCTGATCTGATCCTCTGCCGCCCGGATAGCCGCTCTGATTCCTGCTTCATCTCTTCCTCCTGTGGTTCAACTCTTCACCGCCGGATAATTACCGTTCAGCTGACGGCGCTTTCTGAAGGACGGCGCTGATGGACCTGGACTCAAACTCCCGACGGACGATGTTTGGCTTCGGTGATTAATATGTTACGGACTATAGGTCTGATCTCTGTGCATCCAGAGCACGAGACGAACCCAGAGAGCGAGAGACGCTCCGAGGTTTAAGTCTCTCAGTGAGAAGGTAACAGGGATGTGAGCGGAAACTGAAAACGATGGATTCTGTTTGACGGAAGCAGCTGATCGTTTTATTGTTGTTGTTTATTCATGTGAGGGACTCAGCACTGAGTCAACAAGGTCGATTAAAGGTGACGTCAGGTTATGAGTCGATTCTGTGAACGTGACCTTTAAGTGTAGAGCTGCACATGTTCCCCAAGATATTTTCCAATACGCACGATTTTTCACGCTGAATAAAAACTTGACTCTGATTTTGTGACGTTTGAGGTTTGTAAACATTCGGCTTCAATTCAAAATCAAAGATTCACAAAGACTGAAGATAAAGACGGACGACAGAAATGAAGCCAAAACATCGTGGATACCAACTCGGCCATTACAACATCTGGACATTCTGCGAATTAGCAAATCGATGGATGAAGCCACAGTATCAAGGCCCCGCCCACACAAGTGATTCTTTGGCTTCAGTGTCACTCTGTGGTTGTTACTTATATAAAGTTTATTCCGGAAAAGCCGAAAACTTTATAGAATAATTCCCCTCACATGTTCGTATTATCATCCCGCCTGTTAGCCTCGAGCTAATGGATTAGCCCGAGGCTAACGGAACTCGTCGGGATCCGAGCAGCGTGAGTGAACCAGTTAAAAAGGTAAAAGACCAGAACCAAATTCACACTGATGAATTTTCCAGCGCTGGTTTTCACAAACGTTTTCAGGGGGTTTGAGGTGAAGCAGCTAATTTCCACGTGAACGTGTCACAGCCAACACGTCCCGCTGCGCCCGCCACACAACTCGGGGGGGAGAAAGTTTGATTAGAAATTCATTAAAATGACTTTTAATAGAAAACATGGATTTCTGTGCAGAGTCAGGACGAGACCGGACTGACTTGAGGTTCCTCTCCTGCAGGATTTTTTGAGTGTTTTGAATTATTATCTTTGGAAACTTGATTTCATAGAGTGAGAGAGGGATTAAAAGAGGGGGAGGGGATCCACAACGATACGTTTTAATGTTCAATTCTAATTTTTAAATTTTTCTTCTTCAGTATCTTAAATATTCAAATTGTTTTGACGCAAAGCAAAAACATTTAGAACAAAAAACTCAAAACGTAAACAAATATGGACGTGTACTAATTTTATGTGAAACTCTTCTTCGATCAGATATTTGCTGCAGCCATCAGTAAATGAAGTTAATACCTGACGTTCATAAGCAGAGACAATGTTTTGTTTAGTTGTTCTAATTCCATTAATGACCAAACTGATTCGATGTCTATAAGGTCGGAGCGCTGCTCATTCAAAGTTTGTTGACGTTGAACGTTTCACGCGTTCCAAAGGTCGGACCCTGGACTCCACGAGTGTGAAGCTGATGAACCGTCCTCTGGACACAGAAGATGTCTGGAGTTATCAAACTGATCATTTAATCTCCATCACTTGCTTCTCTTGGTTTTTCTCAGATGTGGTTTTCGTTCTGGGAGTTGACTTTTATTTAAAACTCGTTTTCAACAAGTGCTGAGAATAAAAAGGTTCCTGACAAACGAGTCGACTCTGCATGTTTCCTTCGCTCGTCTTTACCTTCACCTGCTTATCTATAGAAACACAAGAGAAAAAAACACAACCCCCCCATACACACACACACACACACACACACACACACACACACCACCTCTCCCTGCCCCCCCCGCCCCCTGCGGGGCCAATCAGACGAGTGCTGATGCGAGTCTGTTGTGTGTCTGTCTCCCACTGCTCGCAGATAGGCCGGCGTGCCGCAGAGCCGCCAAACACAGACACCTCACACTGAGGACGCCGACGCCGGCCCAGACAGCACATACAATGTGATCACATGACGCGTAGGACACTTATCTAACCGACGGACTGTTTCTCCTCCAGTTTTCTTTCCCGTGAACGTCGGGCACCGCAGCCCACACGGTGCAATTACAGCAGGCTTGGGTTTCTGTGTACGTACATCTCCTGCGTTGGTCTCATAAACTTTCAGGAATCGAGCCGCGGGTTTTTACGTGACGTGGACGCAAAGCGATGAGAAAGGTCAAGGTCGAGACAGCAGCGAGGAGTCGGTGAAAGGGGGAGAAGAAAAACGAATATATTCATGTGCAACAGCAAAGGCAGCGTGAAGGAGTGAGAAAGAAAAAGTAAAAGAGTGAAACTTGGAGTTTGTTCGGTGGGCGATGAGGTGACGAAGGGATTTGACATGTTTTATAAAGTCAGGGCCTTTGAGTCTCGAGTTCCACATGATCTCAGACAAACTCAAACTGATTCCAGGAAGCACTTCTACTCTTTTTTTTTAAACGAGCCAAAAGATCGTTACGGCTTCATCGCGACATTATCACACGAGCTTCACTCAAGACTCTCGGCCGAGTTCTTCACTTCTGCATTTTCTTCACTTTGCTCCTCCAGGAAACATCCGTTTGAAAATGAAGCTGCAGGAAAACAATGGATTCTTCTCTTCTGACAGAAAGTGCAAGTGATTTTATTTCCCACCAAGCGACAGGTTCAGACATGAGATTCTCTCACTTTCTACTCTCGTCAAATCTACTCGACTCCCGACAACAAACACAACCCAGACCCCCCCCCCCGACCCCCCGAGGAGACCAGACTTCCTCCACAGATCATATTCTGCTCCGCTCCCGGATTTGATTCATTTCTGCTCCGGCACTGATCTTTCCACCGTCTCTCCTCCCTGGACGGGTGATTTTTCTTTCATTCTTTCTTCTCGTTTTTATTCTGCTCCGTTGTATTCAGCAGAGACTGAGCGGAGAGAGACTGACTGTCATCCTCCACACTGAGACTCTTCTTCTTCTCCTCTCTTCACTTCCTCCATTAGGCAGCTCATCCATCGCCATGATTACATGCTGCTAATTAAGCAGCTAATCAGCTAATTACCCGGGAGCAGAGAGGAACGAGCAAGTGTGTGTCTGTGTGTGTCTGTGTGTGTGTGTGTGTGTGTGTGTGTGTGTGTGTGTGTGTGTGACAGCAGAGCATCCTGATGTGTTTTTTGTGGGTTTTATTTTGTTACGTCAGGATTTCAGTTGTTTTATGCTCGTTTGTGAGTTTGTGTGTTTATTTCCTTAAAACTTTGGAATTAAATATTTTTGACAAGATGGTGACTCAGGTCTGCTTCTTTATATTTCAGTGTCTAATGAACATGAAAATACACAGACCACATTAACTCGCAGCTGAAACACTGAGTACCAGTCTGAATTAAGTCCCTGAACGCACCGTGGAATATATAAAGCGTCGCGTCTGAGGCGTTCAGGTTCCTACCATGAGGGGATATGTTCAGCAGGTTGGTGCCCAGTGTTTCCACAGCTGCTGTTGGTGTCAGACTTACAAAAGTGGAGAATGTAATGAATTATTATTTTACTTTAATGTATAGAGATGTTCCCATTTCATTTTTTTTGCTTCCCGATACCCGGACTTTGCATATCGGCCAAATACAGATCCAGTGAACGGGTGTTTGAAAAAACTTGTGTAATGCATTAAAATTTAGATATTTAAACTAACAACTCGCTCCATTCAAAGGAAACTTCTACAGAATAACTGACATTAAAAAAAACGAAGGTCGAAGAGAGCTGAGATTCCCTGCACGGACCGCTGCTTGTCAGAATGTTTCCGAACCCAAACCTCACGAAAGAACAGAGCGGGGGGGGGGGGGGGGGGGGAACAGCTCTGACATTTCATCAGTCAAATCATCATTAATTCTGAATATTAACGCAGGAGGGCATCAAGAGTTTAGGAATATGAAGGACACAGAGTGAAGGACTGACCTGCGATACTTCCGGGTCACTGATCCCCCCCCCCCTCCACACACACACACCTCACACGTCGGGGCCTTTAATCCACGTATTGATCCTAAAATATCCCGACCGTCCTCGCTGATAATCGTATAACAGTGTAATTCTGTCTGCAGGCTCCTGAACCCGGCTCACGACAGATAAGAGAGAAGCTGATTGATCCCCGGGGGAGGGGGGAGGGGGGGGGGGGGGGGGGGGTATGACGTCACAGCAGCAACGTAAAAATGTAATAACGCAGTAAAAGAGAGAGAGAGAGTGAAATAATCTGAATCGAGTAAAACAATAAAAAAAAATATTAGAGGCAGCGGAGCCTCTTTATGGTACTAATTAAACGAGCAGCCACGAGGAGAACAAATCCCCAGAGCTATTGACATTTCACCATATTCGATATGACAGATATGACTGATTAGTTCGCCGGGCAGCCTCGTCAATAATCCGCCTGCCAATCAAACGTGACCTTTAGAAGTGAGATGATGAATTAACGGGGCCACGGGACGATCCGATACCAGACCTCCAATCCATCACAGCGGCTGCAGCGAACAGGAAGGAGAGGAGTTGTGGAGATTTTTGTTCAACTCGTTCAACAAGTGTCCGCGCTGAAATAAAAAGAATCTGGCGAGAGGTTTAATAATCAGCCGGTCGTGTGAAGTTCCTTTGTTAGATAATTACAGAGAGTAGAGGAGGTGGGACAGGAACCTGAGAGCTGAGAGCGAGATGCAGCAACCAACATACAAAGATGTCCGAATAAATAATAAGAGTAAAGTGAAATGACAACAGAAGGAGGAGGAAGAGGAGGAAGAGGAGGAAGAGGAGGAGGAGGAGGAAGAGATGAAGTAGTCAGGGAAGATTAATCTCAAATTAATCAAATAAATCTGCGTCAAATTCAACTTTGTAGAAAAGATGTGTAATTTAAGAAAACTAATGACGTCAGAAAAGAAGTGAACATGTGTAAAACTTTCATTTCCTACACTTTGTATGACTCTGGAGTCACAAATGTGAATTTTGACCGTGTTTTCACAGTTACAGTTACTTTTACTTTCTAATTCTTTATAGTTTTTATGGTTTTCCAGTTTAAAGAGCTCAGAGATGAATTTGTAAAATGATATAATGTTTATTTCTCATCTCATATTGATCGATTCAAATCTTATCAAGACTGTGTGAGAAATAAATAGTTTCATGAAATTAACTTTTGGGGAAGACGAGCAGAAACTGTCCGTACCTCCATCTTCCTCCAGACGTCCGGGTCTTTGTCGTGACTCTGAATGTCCTCCAGCAGCTCTTGCACCAGGGACACGCCTCCACGTCCGTCCACCAAAGACGCTGGCAGCTGCAGGGGATGCTCTGCAGACCGCCGCCCCTCCGCAGACCCCCGCCCCTCGTCGTCTTCGGACTGAAGGTCGCTTAACGGGCCGGACTCTATGCTTTCGCCCACAGAGGGCGCTATATCACTGGAGGAGGTGGGGCTAAGGCGGCAGACCAGGTGTCGTCTGTAAGGAAGCTGAGGGACGGAGGACAAGAAGACATCAACAAGCGTGTTTCAACATGGAGACAAAAGGACGGAAAGAGAATATCCGTCGTGTACCAGCGGAGGCAGAGGAGAAGGATTGTCGTCCCCGCTCTCAACCACGCTGCTCACATTGTCCCCAGTGTCCCAGTCTGTGTTGAGCTCCGTCAGTTCCCAGTCGTCCACGTCCTGCAGAGCCTCCGGGTCGGAGTCGCCGGGTCTCTGCAGGAGCAAGTTTCAACAAAAGAATTTCATGATTGTTAACTTAGTGTGAGAACGGCCCCTTAACTTTTTAGACTTTCACGACCAGAAGCAGAAACAAGTTGAATCACCAGCGGGATGGACTGAGCCAGAGTTTCCAGTTTCATAGTGAGCATCTCCGTCTTTCGGAGCTGAGCGGGGAGAGCCAGAAACTCTTCCGACCCGTACCAGTGCTCCCGGTCTGGACTGGCTCTGGCTGAAACCAGCGCCCCCTGCTGGAGGAGAACAGACGGCAAACACAGTTCATGAGTGACGATCACAGCTGGTTTGTGTGAAATCAGAATGAATTTGTGGATCAATCCCTCCGACAAAAATAAACCTTTAAAAACAGCCTCAACCTTTCAAATTCTCTTCGACAAAATAAGTGAAGCTTCACCTTCTGCCCCTGGCGCTTCACGATCCAGACCGCCGTCTTGCCGGGAGCTGGTCGGGGGTCCGACTCCTCTCCAGATGCCTCCAGGTCTGAAGAGAGGAGCTGCTCCCGCATGGGTGAGGGTAACGAGGAGTCAGAGTCCCCCTCGCTGTGCGCATGTGTCTCCTTCTGCGTCCTTTCCATTTGGTTTGATATTTCATCCTGAGACACAGGCTCCAGCGGAGGCAGGGGGGCGTTGAGGTTCGGTCCGGCCACAGATGAGCTCCTCTGGCCGGTCAGCGCTCTCTGCGTGCGTCCCTCTAAACGTCCACCGTGTCTGGAGCTCACATGGTTTCTCTGCAGGTTGCGCCCGTTCATGACCTGGTAAACAAAGCAGACGGGAAATCAAGACGACAGATTATTCAAACTCTCTGATGGAGAACTCTTCAGTCTGGTATCATGATAAAACATCCTGGTATTAGTGATTCTAGTATCGACACCGAACGTCATCATGCTTCTTGTTTAAAATATCTTACATTTGCAAAAATAACTTTTTAATATCTTTAAAGTCGCGTCTATAATAAAAAAAACAAAAAGCAGACCAACCTGCAGGCTCTCGTACGACAGAGAAACATTTTCTGGATAAACCGAGTCCAGTTCCAACCAGAACTTGGAGCGATCTGGAGGATCCATGAGAGACGGGGTGCTTCGGCTAAGCTCGGCCTGGAACTGGAGCCCAGAGAGCGGGCTGACCTTCCCTGAACCTCCCCCTGTGTTCTCACCCCTGGTTCTTCTGTCGGAGTACAGGGCCGCTCTCTTGGGGAGGGATGGCCGAGTGGGTGACACCTCAGTGCTGTGGCTCACACCCTGCAGGGGGCGCTTCGCACCTTCACCGTGGCTGGGCGTGTCACTCTGACTTATGGGTAATAATGACGGAGAATGGTTGTGGTTCTTTAAGTCAGCGGGCGTGGTGAGTTCAGGTAAACTGCGACAGAGTTCTGGGTTTGAGGGGCAGGGTCCTTCGCTCTCCACTGACCCCGGCTCTGGGAGGGGGCTCTGGGCCCGATCGAGCTCCTGCTCCCGGGAGGCGTCCGGGTCGTCCGGTTCTGTTCGCTGCGTCTCGGGCTCGTCACCCGGACTGTAGTCGCTCAGCTCAAAGGCGGTGATACCACAGTCTAAAGAGAAGTAGTCCTGGCTGCAGCGAATGGTCAGCTGACCGCAGTCGTCCACCTCCGTCAGCGCATCCAGACGAGTCTGAGGGAGGAGTCACTTTAAAATCTGCTATAGTTCGAGGTTTGAAATAAAACATTCATGAAATCACATTGTAGTAAAAGTAAAAGTATCAAAATTATAAAATCAAGACCCAAGATGATTCTTTCACTTAGTTTAGTGTTTTGGGGAAACGTCAAATTCAGTTTTTTGGTCGTTTCTGCATCAGTTCAGGAAACATCTGGAAAGTGACCACACTGTGTGTGTGTGTGTGTGTGTGTTACCTGATGCTGGTCCTGGCTGAAGGCCTGCAGGATGTCCGTCTGACGGGTGTAGTTTCCGTTGGAGTCCTGCAGACCCTGGAGCAGACGCTCCTTCAGGACGAGGACGGACACTCTGAGCTGGTGCCACAGCAGCTGCACCGTCCTGCACCACGAGACACGACCACACCAGCTTTTAATGACAGCTCCTCCATTCTAGATATTAATACACTGCACAGTGACGGCAGCTGACTGAGCTCCGGTTTCTACAGTCGCAAAACTTTTAAAATTAGTTGTTTACGTGGTTTTTTTTAAATCCCCCCCCCCCCCCCCTTCATTAAAAGTCTATTCATGTTCATCAAACTGTTTATCACATGATGGAAACACACGAGGGTTCAGTTCCTGGTTTCATTTAAATCTTATTAAAGTTTGTTTGTTTTTCTTTCACAGAATTTTCTGCTGAGGTCACGGAGACGAACCGGAGCTGGAACAAATGAAAACTCTCATCTCACCTGATGTCGACGATGATGTTGACGGAGTAGGACAGAAGCTTCAGGGAGAACTCCGTCTCCAGCAGAGCGTGAATCTGCTCCACATGGTCTGAGATGTCCTCACAGATGTCCTACACACACACACACACAGACAGACACACACAAGTGTGTAATAAAAGCTGCTTGACAACAGAAACATCTGATACAGTAAAAGCAGAACTGAGGAGGATGTGTGACGTCACGTTTCCAGATTTAAACATGAGTCAGGTTCATGTGGGACCAGTTCCAGGTTTATATGTGAAAAATAACGTCTCCATTAAACTGACCGATATCAACCAACCAGATTCAGACAGACAGACAGACAGACAGACAGACAGACAGACAGAGAGACAGACAGACAGACAGACAGACAGACACCGAGCAAAAACAACAGCGGCTGCAGCACGAGTTGCTCTCAGGGGCCAGTTTATTAGGTACAACTGAAGTTAATGTTCATAAAACATAAAGTCATAGTTACTGTTTGTGTGAAACCTGTTTACGACATCATGGTAAACTAAACTAATGACAGGAGCACTTTTGTGCCACTAGGGGTCATAACAATGACAACAGACAGTTTGGTGCAGCAGTGCGGCATGATGGGAGTTGTAGTCTTCATCGCCTCCTCTTCAAAACAAACAGAGCCGCTGATTCAATCCAGTAAAACCACTGAATAAAGGTTCAGTCCTCAGACAAACACAACACACACAACACTGACAAATCCATAAACAGGATGTGACGCCACCAACAGGCGACACAATGAAACACAGCTTGATATAAAGGTTTTATATTATACACAAATATAAAACTCTCACATTTAATGTTTCGGCTGCTTCAGAAGCTTCAGCCTGAAAATGTTCTGGAAAAGAAAGTTCCTTAAAGTGAAAATGAATTTAAAACGATTCAAGAGGCAGAGTGAGATTTTAAAATCTAATTAAAAGTGAAATTTAAATAATATAATATATAATAAAATAAATAATGAGCAAAATGTTTAATTAATGTTTTATATTAATTCATCTCGCTCACGTTCTGTTTCTTCGCAGATAAGCTGAACTCATTCTAGCTAAAATTAGTCGACCTTTAAAAAGAGGTCGACTTGGCTCCGAACTCTGGACAGATACTTTACACCCCCCTCCCCCCCCCCCCCCCCCCGCTCGCTGAGTCACCACGTTGCTCATGGTGACCTGCCCGCACAACACAACACCTCCCGCCGCTCTGCATCCAGACGCCGCGCGGCATGTGAGAATGTAGGTCACACACGCTGCCAGCTCGGCTCACGTTAGCTTGGCTAACAGTGTGACCTGCTGAGCACCGTTCCAAACCATCGCCACTGCAAGAGGCGGCTGCGGAGCACGTCGCCTGCATGTGGTCGACGAGGGCGTTAACGCTCAGGTTCACGCAGCTCAGAGCTCATGGTGTCACCAGAGTCCGACCCAGGTGGTCGTGTGTGTGTGTGTGTGTGTGTGGGCCCGGACGCCGTTGTACCAAAACGTTTTGCTTTCCTCTGTGGGAACCAGGTATCTGACAGAAACACGACACCAACTCCAATCAGGCGTCCGAGTCTCAAGGATCTCATTGACCTCGTGTCTGATGAAACCAGAACCTGAAGATCTGCTGGTGAAGAACGTGGAACCGACAGAGATCCAGTTATTTTCCTCAAGTGCAGTCGGTCGGTCCTGTCCTCGATGGAAGGGTCGACCCACCGTGACGTCCCCCGATGATTTGTGAGCTGCTGTTTGCAAACCAGCCTCACATTTTGTCCATCTTAAGTTTTTTGAGAACAGATTAGCCAAAATTTAGTCCGGACCAAAAAAACGTGCTTGTGTTTCGTCTGAAGAAACGTTCGATGAAAGAAACAGAACAGAACGATGAACGGAGGGCGGAGTCTCGGCCCTGATATCTGACGTCTGCTGGGTTCACTGAGTCTGTTTTCACCTCTGCTCACACTTCACACAAGAAGATCCTGCACATACACACATCCACAAAAACACACAGGCGCTCTTTATCTACACAAAATGAACTTGAACTTAGTTAACACACACACACACACAAACACACACACACACACACACACATACACACACACACACACACACACACACACACTCACGCAGAAACAGCAGTTTCATCATCA